>NC_063058.1:20204296-20504296 GCF_018812025.1 Megalobrama amblycephala
TTTTGATGTATAGAGGACAGTGGAGATCGGAAATGAGCTGCCCGGGCTTAAACTGAGGAACTTGTTTATCGGGGGACTGCTTAAGAAAGACGGCACTGTGCAGGGAGGATTTACTGGCTGCATGCAGGTAAATCTCACATATAAGCACATTTACATAGTTTAAAGTTGTGTATTGTCTTATTCACAAAGTTATAACATGTGTTCATCTTATAGGGTGTGCGAATGGGCGAGACCTCCACCAACACTGCCAACATCAACATGAAGCATGCGACACGAGTCCGTGCTAAAGACGGATGTAACGTACCTGATGCCTGTCTGTCCAACCTGTGTCCAACACACAGCCGCTGCAAGGACAACTGGGCATCTCACACGTGTGTCTGTGAGCCAGGTAACAAACATTGCTACAAAGGGACTCAGAAGTCTTAGAGTAGTTATATAGTGGGGTCCAAAAGTTTGAGACATTTAAATTTTAAATTCTTTATCATTAAATCAAATGCAGGACATAAGACACGCTCTTTCTCAGTCTTTCTTTCTCTCTTTTCCTTTCCCCCCAGGTTACTTTGGCAGAGACTGTGTGGATGCGTGTCTCTTGAACCCCTGCGAACACACTTCCTCCTGTGTTCGTAAACCCAGCACCAAACATGGCTACAGCTGCGATTGTGGACACAATTACTATGGCCAATACTGTGAGCGCAAGTGAGTATCTTTCCTTCTCTTTGGTTCATCCATCCATCCAGCTACTTACTCGCCACATACTCTTTCACTGCTAAAATGAAAGTGTCGCATTGGAATTCGCACTCATCTTCTGTGAACAGTAAGCCCCGCCTTCTTTGATTTGATTGGCCAGCTCACTCATTCTGACAGTGATGAGCGCTGTTAGACCGCTGAGGCAGACCAGCCTAAAATGTAACTTTGTTTGTTGTCATTCTAACAATAAACAGAGCGGTGCAGAATGGAGTACAGCAGAGCAGCATCAATAATATCAAATATTGGAGGGGAAAATTTGGCCATTTCAAATTATTGGGGGGACTTGTCCCCCTCAGTGTCTTATACTAAGGTTTAGGGCTCAAAACAAATCCCTAACCCTAAAATTTTGCAGCTTGTCCTAAATTGTTTGTCGGACATGAACGTTGTCTCAAATTATGCATCTTTATAGAGCAGAGGTGTGCTAGAACTTTTCTAAATTATTAGAAAGGGGGCTTGTTAGTATTTGAAGACTTAGTTCACCTAGAAATGAAATTTGTGTAATCATTTTTTTTTTTACCTTCATTTCATTCCAAACCTGTATGACATTTTTTCTTCTGTGGAACATAAAATATATTCTGAAGAACTGTTTTTGCCCATACAATATAAGTCAATGGAGTTCAAAACAACATTGGACCCCATTGACTTTGATTGCATGGACAAAAAGAAAAGAAAAAAAAACACTGGTAAATTCTTTAAAATATCTTTCTTTGTGTTCTGCAGAAGAAAGAATGTCTTACAGGTTTGGAAATAATTGCAGAACATTAATTTTGTGTGAACAATCCCTCTGTTTAGATTTGGTTAGGATTAAGAAAATTGGTGGACTTTTAGTTAAAGCTGGGTACATGCTTAAACACGCTGACTGACAACAGCTTTATTGTCTGATGGTCTGTTTCATGAACTGCCAAGGTTTTGTAAGTGGCGAAAGCTGTGATAGCAGATGCTGGCAGTATTTGTGATGGCATTGTTATGGTGATTCTTCAAATCTGGTCTTTCCTTTAATTCTGGTAATTCCACATGTCCTTGACGCCCACACTGTATAGCTTTTATTTATAATGAAACAAAGTAAAATAAAGCTCAGACTGCTGGAATGATCCAGTACTTAGCGAGCCTTTCATCCATTAAAGATAAACTGTTATTTAGCAGAATCACTTGAATTGAGTTTTGAAAATGTGGATTTTCTTTTAAAAGTGAACATTTTTTTACTGCGCCATTATTTGCACATCATCTTATACACATTCTTAAAGGGTTAGTTCACCCAAAAATGAAAATTCTGTCATTTATTACTTACCCTCATGTCGTTCCACAACCATAAGACCTTCGTTCATCTTCAGAACACAAATTAAGATATTTTTGATAAAATCCGATGGCTCAGTGAGGCTTCCATTGCCAGCAAGATAATTAACACTTTCAATGCCCAGAAAGCTACTAAAGACATATTTAAAACACGTTCATGTGACTACAGTGGTTCAACCTTAATGTTATGAAGTGACGAGAATACTTTTTGTACGGCAAAAAAAAAAAAACGACTTTATTCAACAATATCTAGTGATGGGTGATTTCAAAACACTGCTTCATGAAGCTTCGAAGCTTTACGAATCTTTTGTTTCGAATCAGTGGTTCGGAGCACGTATCAAACTTCCAAAGTCACGTGAACCATTGAAATTTCAAAACGTTTCGAAACACTTATGATGTAACGAAGCCTCGTTTACTGAAATCATGTGACTTTGGCAGTTTACACGCTCTGAGCCACTGATTCGAAACAAAAGATTCGTAAAGCTTCGAAGCTCCATGAAGCAGTGTTTTGAAATCGTCCATCACTAGATATTGTTGAATAAAGACGTTATTTAGTTTTTTGGGCTTATTTTGCTGTCAATGCAGGCCTCACTGAGCCATCGGATTTTATCAAAAATATCTTAATTTGTGTTCTGAAGATGAATGAAGGTCTTACGGGTGTAGAACGACATGAGGGTGAGTAATTAATGACAGAATTGTAATTTTAGGGTGGACTAACCCTTTAATCTGTAAACTCCAAAAATGAGAAAAATGAATAAAAGAATTTCCATGAGAGGAGAAAAGAGGCTAAAATAATATGATTGAATATGTTTGAAATTATTTTGTTTCTGTTCCTTTCTTTAACCATGAAAAGATTCTCTTTTAAATGATCACAAAGGAAGCGAGCTTAGAATGATGTATTGCTTTCACACAAGCAATTTCGTGTTTGCCTCGCAGTCAGAATCCACCGCTTTGATTTTACAGCGGCATTTTATGTCCAATTTCAAAGCAAATCCTTTTTTTTTTTCAACTCTTCCAATCAGTCTCAGTCCCCAATTGAAGCTGTTTTAAGTCTCATTCTGTGAAGTTTGTAGTTAAAACTGCACTATTGCATATTTTTATTTTTCTCCGTCCCCTTTTTCACTCTTACTTTGACATGTGCGCACACACACAGAGGGGATCAACCTTGTGCTCACGGCTGGTGGGGATACCCGACCTGTGGGCCCTGTAACTGCGATGTCAGCAAAGGCTTCAGAAGGGACTGTAATAAAACCACAGGAGAGTGTAGCTGCAAGGTAAGCTGCAAGTGATCACATGCTCCAGACTCTGACTTGTAGTTGTTGTACAACTATATAAATATAAACTGGACCATGTGGCTTTTATTGTATTAAGCATACTACAGTACAAAAGTTTGGAATCTATAAGATTTTTTATTCATTTTTATTATTTTTTTTTAAAGAAAATGCTCACCAAAATGGAAGCTTGTTTCCGCCACTAAATAAAAAATAAAATAAGTAATTGTGACTTTTTATCTCAAAATTCTGACTTCTTTTCCATAATTCTGAGTTTTTTCTTGAAATTGCAAGTTTATATCTCACAATTCTGCCTTTATAACTCGCAATTGTGACTTTATATCGCAATTCTGACATTGTAACTCGCAATTGTGACTTTATATCGCAATTCTGACTTTATAACTCGCAATTGTGACTTTATATCGCAATTCTGACTTTACAACTCGCAATTGTGACTATATCGCAATTCTGACATTATAACTCGCAATTGTGACTTTATATCGCAATTCTGACTTTATAACTCGCAATTGCGACTTTATGTCAACAATTCTGATTTTAAAACTCACAATTGCGACTTTATATCACACAATTCTGACTTTAAAAAAAAAGTCAGAATTATGGGATAAAAAGTCACAATAATTTTTTTTTATTATTCAGTGGTGGAAACAAGCTTCCATATACCAGGGCTGCATTTATTAGCTCAAAAATACAGTAAAACAGTAATATTATGAAATATTATTACTAAATAATATTATTATTAAAATAACTGTTGTCAATTTGAATATATTTTATAAAGTAATTTATTCCTGTGATGCAAAGCTGAATTTTCAGCATCATTACTCCAGTCTTCAGTGTCACATGATCCTTCAGAAATCATTCCAATATGCTAATTTGCTGCTCAAGAAACTTTTCTTATTATTATCAATGTTGAAAACAGCTTCATATTTTTTGTGGAAATTGTTTTGATCAATACAAAGTTTAAAAGAACAGCATTTATTTAAAATACAAATCTGTTGTAACATTGAAATGTAGCTTTTGATCAGTTTAGTATCAATTTAGTATTTATTTATTTCAAAAAATGTATCTTAGTGTACATTATCATACTTTAAATTAAAGATGCCATTATATTCCCCTCTCCAATTTTTCAGGACAATTACTTTCGCCCTTTTGGTGGGGACACTTGCTACCCATGCGACTGTTTTCACCTTGGAGCACATTCGCGGACATGTGACCCTGTAACGGGCCAGTGCGCCTGTAAGATGGGTGTGGTGGGCCGTCAGTGCAACCGTTGTGACAACCCCTTCGCTGAGGTGACAGTCGGGGGATGTGTGGGTATGTGTGCTGTCAACTGGACAGAATCGCAGTTAACTGTTGTTGAGCTCATTTCAAAACTGATTACACAATGCTTGACAGTGTTTTTTACAATTGAATGAATAAGGAAAAAATATGAAAGCTGTTTATGATTTTAGCTTACATATGCATGCACAGTATGATGAAATGTAAGTGTAATACACTCTAATCATAAGCAGAATGCTTTCATGTCAGCATGTACTGACTGGAGTTTCTTGGAGCAGAAATAATTGGTTTTTGTGGCTGCTTAAAGGGTTAGTTCACCCAAAAATGAAAATTCTGTCATCATTTACTCACCCTCACGTTGTTCCAAACCTGTATGAACTTATTTCTACTGCTGAACACAAATGAAGATATTTTGAAGAATGTCGGTTACCTAATAGTTGATGGGCCATATTCTTCAAATAATCTTCATTTGCATTCAGAATTTTCATTTTTGGGTGAACTATCCCAGTCTTTATCATTAAAGGTGCTACAGAGGATGTTTTCGATGACTGAGAAACCAAAGACTGTTAGTGAGTTTTTGAAATGAGCGCATGCGTAAGAACAACCCCCCTCCTTCACAGCTCATTTCGAGGGAACGCCTCCAAAACTCGTGCACGAGTATTGGAACACGAGTGTTTACCACCGGCATTCGCTGTGTCGTGTTAGTGGATTCATTATGTCGGACTCACCGCAGGTAACTCATAATCTGCAGTTGTTACTCCTGATAAAAACATTGCATGCAGCACCTGTGGAAAGTTACTGGAGTGCACACGTCTCTCACAAGGAACGTCACGGCAGTGATTGACAAGCCAGAGGGCCAATCGTTTACGCGATGATCGCGTAAACGATTGGCTCATGTTTTTAAGGCCCTACCTCATGCCCAGATGATGTATATTAATATTATTACTTTCAGTGCACCTAATAAATAGTCGTTTATCAGTTAGTAAAGACAGTTTCAAGTAATATTGCAAAAATGTATAAAACAAAACATCCTCTATAGCACCTTTAAGACATAGCAACAAGCCTTGGTAGTGACACTAAATGGCATTTGTTTTGCCATATTGTCCTTTCTCTCACTCTCACTCCATCTAGTGGTTTATGATGGTTGTCCCAAAGCATTTGAAGGCAGTATCTGGTGGCCCCGGACCACGTTTGGTGGCCCAGCAGCCACAAACTGCCCCAAAGGATCCAGCGGTGAGTCTAGATGATTTATATTGTCCTTAACTAAATCAAGAATTTACATAACCAATCAAAAGTTTGGACACATACACTTCACTGAATTTGAAACTTTTTTTTTGTAGACAACTATATTTATATAATTTTAAATATACAGTTATATACAGGTAAATTGTATATTTTAATGTATAATTGTGTTTATAAATAATTATATTATAAATAAGATTATAATTGACAATTAAATTAAAAAAAAAAAAAAAAATATATATATATATATATATATATATATATATATATACATTTTTTAAATAATGTAATAAACAATTAATAAATAATAAATAAAAACTATTTCCATTTGTGTTATTAATTAATTTTAATGATTTTACTATAATTAAAAATGTGGAAAATAGTACTTACAATAACTTTTGACTGTAGTATATGTAGGAATTTTCATCTTTTTATTAATTTATTGTTGAATGATTTATTCAGACATTTTTGATATTTTTGGTATATTTTTACTAGTGGGTGCAGGACACTATAGATATAAAGTAATAGCAAATAAAGTAAACTGTGACTTATTTTACACAAAAATTCTTTGTACAGTGGACTACCAGTAAAATTGTTACAAATTTTATTTATAAAATGATAAAAATTTTGGTAATATTTTATTAAACTATAGTGAATAAACTGTATTAATGAATGAAATGCTCAAGATGTCTGAATAAATTTAGGTTTGACTGTATATCCACACTTTATGTCATTCAACAGGCACAGCTATCCGTCATTGCAGCGATGATAAAGGTTGGCTTCCACCTGAGCTCTTCAACTGCACTTCCCTCAGCTTCTCAAAGCTAAAGAAAGAGGTTTGTGACTCTTTTGTTGGTTGATTCAAGTTGGAATCGTAGTGCAAAATTGTGGACCGGAATATTAAACATTCCATGCCAGCTTCCACAGTCCTAGAAGTGACCATTGTTTCCTCTTTTATTTGTGACTTAGAGTGAGGATCTTCATGCTAATGCTTCTCGAATGGACGGAGAAAGATCAAGAAGCCTTGCGGGGATGCTGCACTCT
Organism: Megalobrama amblycephala; assembly: GCF_018812025.1. Classification (NCBI taxonomy): domain Eukaryota; kingdom Metazoa; phylum Chordata; class Actinopteri; order Cypriniformes; family Xenocyprididae; genus Megalobrama; species Megalobrama amblycephala. The sequence goes on from NC_063058.1 coordinate 20,211,190, forward strand.
GCCACCGACCACACGGATCATCTCTTTGGAAATGACGTGAGGACTGCCTACCATCTGCTGGCCAGTGTGTTAGAGCATGAGAGTCTGCAGCAGGGCTTTGAGCTCACCGCCACTCATGATGCCGATTTCAACAAGGTATAGACCTCAAAGCCTTCCAGAATCTAACAGTATCTTTCAGTATCATCACATTCAAGCTCTATATAATGGGTTCTGCACCTCAGAGTATGATAGGAACAGGACAATTTTAATTTATAGGCTAATTTTTAAAGATAACTTTGCTGGAACCAGATCTTGAATGCTTAAATTGATCAAGATTGTTTTATAAAAGTTGTAACTGATTTGTTGCTGGTCAAAAGAGACCTAATCGCTCCAAACGTTTTAAACCAAGATGGTCTTCCTGGTTGACCTCACCAGTCTGATCAACCATCTAAACCACGTTTTCAACTAATGGCCATAAATGACCAGCTTTGATCAGTTAAAAACCATTTAAAACCACTCAGATTGAATATTTGAAGTGTACTGTATGTGTGCAAAAGATCTTGTTTTATTCACAGACACATTCAGATCATGTGTCTTTAAATGATCTTGATTTTATTCATTTATTTTAATATATTTTAATAAATGTATTATTTATTTTTGTACCTTATTTATTTAGTTTATTATTTAATTAATTAATTAATTAATTAATTAATTAATTAACTTTTTTTTTTATCCCACGGTGGGTGGTAGTTGTATGGAATTGTTTATAAAATCACAATTGCTGGATATAAGTTCGCAGTTGTGAGAAATAAAGTCAGAATTGTGAGATATAAACTCACAATTCTGACTTTTTTTCTCGAAACTGTGAGATATGAACTCACAATTGCGGGTTATAAAGTACAATTCTGAAGAAAAAAAGACTTTTTTCTCAAAATTGCAAGTTTATATCTCACAATTCTGACTTTGTAACTCATAATTGCAACTTAATATTATGCAATTTTGACTTTATAACTCGCAATTGTGAGTTGATATCACACATTTGCGAGAAAAAAGTCAGAATTACGAGATAAAAGTCGCAATTAAATATTTTTTTATTCAGCAAATTCAATTGCGAGTTTACATCTCGCAATTCATCTTTTCTCAGAATTGCGAGATATAAACTCACAATTGCAAGAATTAAAGTCAGAATTGCGAGATATAAACTCACAATTCTGACTTTTTTTCCTCTTAATTCTGACTTTTTTCTCGCACTTTGGAAGTTATAAAGTCCAAGTTTATATCTCGCTATTCTGACTTTATAACTCGAAATTGTGACTTTATGTCAACAATTCTGACTTTATAACTCGCAATTGTGAGTTTATATCTTGCAATTCTGACTTTATAACTCGCAATTGCGACTTTGTCAACAATTTTGACTTTATAACTCGCAATTGCAACTTTGTCAACAATTCTGACTTTATAACTCGCAATTGTGAGTTTATATCTCGCAATTCTGACTTTATAACTCGCAATTGCGACTTTATGTCAACAATTCTGACTTTATAACTCGCAATTGTGAGTTTATATCTCGCAATTCTGATTCTATAACTCGCAATTCTGACTTTATAACTCGCAATTGCGACTTTATATCTTACAATTCTGACTTTATAACTTGCAATTGTGAGATTATATCTCGCAATTCTGACTTTATAACTCGCAATTGTGAGATTATATCTCGCAATTCTGATTCTATAACTCGCAATTCTGACTTTATAACTCGCAATTGCGACTTTATATCTTACAAGTCTGACTTTATAACTCGCAATTGTGAGATTATATCTCGCAATTCTGACTTTATAACTCGCAATTGCGACTTTATGTCAACAATTCTGACTTTATAACTCGCAATTGTGAGTTTATAACTCGCAATTCTGACTTTATAACTCGCAATTGCGACTTTATATCTTACAATTCTGACTTTATAACTCGCAATTGTGAGATTATATCTCGCAATTCTGACTTTATAACTCGCAATTGTGAGATTATATCTCGCAATTCTGACTTTATAACTCGCAATTGTGAGTTTATATCTCGCAATTCTGACTTTATAACTCGCAATTGTGAGATTATATCTCGCAATTCTGACTTTATAACTCGCAATTGTGAGTTTATATCTCGCAATTCTGACTTTATAACTCGCAATTGCGACTTTGTCAACAATTGTGACTTTATAACTTGCAATTGTGAGTTTATATCTCGCAATTCTGACTTTATAACTCGCAATTGTGAGTTTATATCTCGCAATTCTGACTTTATAACTCGCAATTGTGAGTTTATATCTCGCAATTCTGATTTTATAACTCGCAATTGTGAGATTATATCTCGCAAATCTGACTTTATAACTTGCAATTGCGACTTTATATCTCGCAATTCTGACTTTATAACTCGCAACTGTGAGATTATATCTTGCAATTCTGACTTTATAACTCGCAATTGTGAGTTTATATCTCGCAATTCTGACTTTATAACTCGCAATTGCGAGTATATATCACGCAATTCTGAGAAAAAGTCTGAATTGTGAGATAAAAAGTCGTAATTACCCTTTTTTATTCAGTGATGGAAACAAGCTTCCATATACTGTAATTATCTAGTGTTAAAGAACGGTACTCTTGTTTGCTGTGGTAGAACATCATTAAAGCTGGAAGTGCCATTCTTGACCCAGTCAACAAGGAGCACTGGGAGAAGATACAGCGCTCTGATGGTGGGACGGCACATCTGCTGCGCTACTTTGAGGAGTACGCCAACACTCTGGTACAGAACGTGAGGAAGACCTACCTGAGACCTTTCACCATCGTCACTGACAACATGAGTTAGTATTGCCATCTCCATTCCTATAGCATCTGCTCTGCTCAATTTTGAGTGTTTTGGGTAAAAATGTTTACCATTTTTCTTCACATTCAAGTTGTTGCATTAGATTTTCTGGACTCCACCGCAAACCAAGACAAGATTCCTCGATTTCAGGAGGTTAAGGAGGTGTTCTCAAAAGAGCTGGAGTCATCTGTCCTATTCCCAAACCTGCTTTCCATGCCGAAAAAGAGCAAAGGTTCTTACTTCGAAACGTATTTCTTTAGATTGTCAGTAATATCCATGGAAATGTGCAGTGTTCAAACTTAATTCTAAACTTAACTACTGTATGTTGTATTGCACTATAGATGCTTTTACCACAGAGCCTCCAGCCCAGATTGCACCAACTGAGTCTTTCATCAGTATGGATGGATCAGATGTTGTTGATCTAACACCGTCTATTAAGAGAAGACGCCACACAGACCAACCCGATCCTCCCGCTGTTGTCATGGTGATGATCCACAGGTCTCTGGGTCGGCTCCTTCCGGAGAGTTACGATCCGGACCGCCGCAGTCTTAGGTACAACTTCAGCCTTGGTTTTTACATACAAACTGATTTCTTTGACCAGGAATTGCAGTGCGAGTTTATATATCATATTAAAATTCTTATCAATACATTAGCTGATAATTATTTTCAGTCTGATAAATAGCTGATATTAAAATGTTTTACTATTTTGTTTAAAAAAAAAACACTAAAAACTAAAATCATTCATTTTAAATGCTACAAGTGAATTTAGACAACATTATAATGTACAGTATGAAAAATTAATGTTCATTTTGAGATTTGCTTGAAATTACATTCAGTAGTGTTATTAAATTAGTAGTGTTTTAAAGATTAACTTTAAGTGAGTGTTAAATTATGGAAAATGTAATCTGAAAATCATATGTGCTTTTCCTATGTGCTGTAAATGGGTTTCCATAAATAATAAATATCAGCCAACACAGATTAAAAAAAAAAAAAAAAAAAAAAACTCCAATCCGATATCCAAAATGGTACCAATATATTGTGTATACCTATTGACAATATCAAGATAAAGGTCTTTTTTGTTCATCTCAAATTCTTGAAAACTTTGGAAACTGAATGCATTTGATATATATTTCTTGTTGTAAATATATCTGGTGCTCTACACATCCCCAGACTGCCCAATCGTCCTGTCATCAACACACCTGTAGTGAGTGTGGTGGTCCACAGGGACGGAGAAGCCCTCCCAGCACCCCTCCAAAGACCCATCACCCTGAACTTCAGGCTCCTGGAGACCCACGAGAGGACCAAACCTGTGTGCGTCTACTGGAACCACTCCATCCCGTAAGTCCTTAATGAATTAATAAATGAATACAATATGATATGAAATCTCTGCTTATGCTGTAATTGCAGAATACTTGATAATTTTGTATTTGTGTGTGTCTTTCCTGCTTTTATTTGGTAGGGTTGCTGATGGAGGCGCCTGGTCTTCTAAGGGCTGTGAGCTGGTCTTCAGGAACTCGACTCACATCAGCTGCCAGTGCAACCACATGACCAGTTTTGCTGTCCTCATGGACATCTCCAAGCGAGAGGTAGGACGCAGCCAGCTATTTTGGTTTATATGGAATTTAGCCAGCTAACTGGTTTTTGAACGCTGGTATCTCGTCCCTAGCATGGTGATGTTCTTCCTCTGAAAGTGGTGACCTACACCACAGTATCCGCCTCTCTGGTTGCCCTCCTCATCACCTTCCTCCTGCTGGCCATTCTTCGCAAGCTGCGCTCCAACTTACACAGCATCCACAAGAACCTGGTGGCCGCCATCTTCCTCTCTGAACTCATCTTCCTCACTGGCATCAATCAGACCGACAGTCCGGTGAGCAGCAGCCAGAAATTTTAGATTATAATATCAATAACATTATTTTACATTATTATCTTGGACATTTCCGATACTAAACCTGTTTCTTGTCTGATTTGTAGTTTGTATGTACAGTTGTGGCCATTCTGCTACATTATTCATACATGTGCGCATTTGCCTGGATGTTTGTGGAGGGGCTGCACATCTATCGCATGCTGACCGAGATGCGTAACATTAACCAGGGCCATATGCGCTTCTACTATGCCATTGGTTGGGGGATTCCTGCTGTTATCACTGGTATGATACTCAGGTGCTCATTAAAATGTTTAATATATGAAACCCCCAACATTTTGTTTTGAAGTTCTTTTGGACGGTTCAAGTGTTAAAGGGTTAGTTCACCCAAAAATGAAAATAATGTCATTAATTACTCACCCTCATGTCGTTCTACACCTGTAAAACCTTCATTCATCTTCAGAACACAAATTAAGATATTTTTGATTAAATCCGATGTCTCAGTGAGGCCTGCATTCACAGCAATGACATTTCCTCTCTCAAGATCCATAAAGGTACTAAAAACATATTTAAATCAGTTCATGTGAGTACAGTGGTTCTAACTTAATATTATAAAGCGACGAGAATACTTTTTGTGCGCCAAAAAAACTAAATAAAGACTTTTCAACAATATAGTGATGGGCCGATTTCAAAACACTGCTTCGGAGCTTTGCGAATCAAATCAGTGATTCGGAGGACCAAAGTTACGTGATTTCAGCAGTTTAGCCATTTGATAGGAGATCCGAGTCACTGATTCGATTCGTAAAGCTCCGAAGCAGTGTTTTGAAATCGGCCCATCGCTATATTGTTGAAAAGTCGTTATTTTCTCGTCGCTCGTCGCTTTATAATATTAAGATAGAACCACATGAACTGATTTAAATATGTTTTTAGTACCTTTATGGATCTTGAGAGAGGAAGTTTCATTGCTGTGAATGAAGGCCTCACTGAGCCATCGGATTTAATCAAAAATATCTTAATTTGTGTTCCGAAGATGAATGAAGGTCTTACGGGTGTGGAACGACATGAGGGTGAGTAATTAATGACATTATTTTCATTTTTGGGTGAACTGACCCTTTAAAGATGCAGTAAGCGATTTCTGAGAAATGGTGTTGAAAGTGGATCGGACCATGCAGCACAACACACTTGTAGCCAATCAGTAGAACGGGGCATGTCCACTCATGATGGGAGAGGAGAGAGAGAGTGAGCAAGAGGGAGATTTGAAGAAGGACTGTAGAAAGGGAAATGGCTGAGAGACATTACAAAAAAAAGAAAAGGTCAGAGGAATATCACAGGAAAAAGAAGGGTTATGATCAGGCAAGAGCTTTATGACCTGTGATAATATTAGAAAAGCTTTCCAGCGCTGGAGAGACCTAAGCTGGAAGGCCTAAAAAACAGATGCCGAGGTTGCTTTGTTCCTGCTCTTTACGTGAGAAACATTGGTTTTGCTGTTTTACAGAACCAAGTTATGTTGTTGTTGTATTGTTAGCTATAGTAACAGGATAGTTTTGCATGTCATTGTTTGTCTGGAGCTGCTGGAGACTAACAACCAACTCTTTTTTTTTCTTCCTTGTTGTTCGTCATCTTTGCTTGATTTTTTGTGAAGCATTATTTTGCTTCGCTTCAGCTGTGATAAAGAGGTATCCACTCTTGCATTGCATGTTTGTGAAGCATTGCGGAGCAATGAAGGGAGGGGTGTGTTTGTTTGGGTTGATTTCAAATATCAACAGTGTTTCTCAGAAATCGCTTACTACACCTTAAAATATAGGGGCCAGACCCCCTAAACCACATGTAATTCGCATCTTGATTGTACACTGTTGCTAATTATTTGTCTCTTGTCAGGTCTGGCAGTGGGTTTGGATCCTCAGGGCTATGGAAACCCTGACTTCTGCTGGCTCTCTGTCAATGACACTCTTATCTGGAGTATCACAGGACCAATCTCCATAGTAGTGCTGGTCAGTTTAATCTTATTTAGCACAGTTCTTCTCCCAACTGAAGTGTTTGGTTTTGACTAAATAATGGCAAACAAATCTCTTTTTTTTTAAACAGATAAATATAGTCCTAATTGTGCTGGCAGCCAAAGCCTCATTTGGACGGCGCCAGCTCACAGAAAAGTCAGGAGCTATGTAAGTTCAGTCAGAGTTTTGTCAAACTGAACAATACTGAAATACAGAAGACCTGATGCAAGTAAAAGCCAGACTTTTTCAACAGTCTTATTTGCTCTTGTGCAGCTCTGCTCTTCGAGTGGCCTTCCTCCTCCTGTTGCTCATCAGCGCCACCTGGCTGCTGGGTCTAATGGCAGTCAACAGTGATGTGCTTTCCTTCCACTACCTTTTTGCCATCCTCAGTTGCCTACAGGTATGGTCATGTGAATAATGTACACTGTTTGTCATAACAGTAGGACATCTTGTCATAGTTCTTATAATGCCTCAGTTTAATTTTTAGAAATGTAGATTGGATTCAGAGCAAAGGGAAAGTAAGCAATGCTGTATTGACACAAATGTCAGAATGTAAAGTAATAATAATAAATGTATGTATGTATATATATATATATACATATATATATGTGTGTGTGTGTGTATATATATATATATATATATATATATATATATATACACACACACACACACACACACACACACACACACACACACACACATTCACACATAAATATTTTATATTTGTATAATTTATAAGTTAATTTCACATATATATATATATATATATATATATATATATATATATATATATATATATATATATATATAAAATTAACTTATAAATTATAAAAATATAAAATTAAAAATTTTATTTATTGTTGTTGCTAATAAGATAAACAATACAGAAAATAAGAGCAAAGTAAATAAAGTGATATGGAAAATGTAAGGTAAAATGAAAGAAAAAGATGAGATAAAAAATTATGATAAAAATGAAAAAAAAAGTAAAATTAAATACATTCAAGTTAGAGTCAGTCAACAATGCATTGATGACATAATTTTCAGCATATAATTAAATAATTTTAATAATTATTATTATAATAATGATTATTGTTATTCTTGATAATAATATAATACAGAAATAAAAAAAATAAAAAAGATTAAGTAAAAACTAATAAAAAAATTAAAATGTAAATTTAAATTCAAGAGCATGGAAATTAATTAATGGGAATTACAAAATAAAATATGGTTTATACAAAACATATGAAATTGAATTACTCTCTTAAACCAACAGGTATGCTTGTGTATTATGACAAATTTGTACCTATGTAATTATTCAGTAATTAATTTTTCATTCCAGGGCATTTGCATCTTCTTTTTCCACTGTATTCTCAATAAAGACGTAAGGAGGAACCTGAAAAGTGTCTTTACAGGAAAGAAAGTACCAGCTGAAGATCCCAGTACGACACGGGCTACTTTACTCACAGTGAGTTTGACACATTAATAAAACAAAAGTTAAGGTTACACTTTATTTTAAGGTGACAGTTACATTGTACTTACTCAAATAAGTACTGAGTAACTACATGTACTTACTATAGAGTTACGGTTAGGCTTAGGATTATTTCCTTGTAATTATGCATAATTTTTTACTGTTATGACTATAGTAAGTACAAGTAGTAACGTGTAATTACATCACCTTAAAGGTGCCCTAGAACTTTTTTTTAAAAGATGTAATATAAGTCTAAGGTGTCTCCTGAATGTGTCTGTGAAGTTTCAGCTCAAAATACCCCATAGATTTTTTTTTATTAATTTTTTTAACTGCCTATTTTGGGGCATAATTAGAAATGAGCCGATTCAGGGTGTGTGGCCCTTTAAATCTCGTGCTCCACGCCCCAAGAGCTCGTGCTTGCCTTAAACAACATAAAAAAAAGTTCAAACAGCTAATATAACCCTCAAAATGGATCTTTACAAAGTGTTTGTCATGCAGCATGTCTAATCGCGTAAGTATAGTGTTTATTTTGATGTTTACATTTGATTCTGAATGAGTTTAAGGCTGTGCTCTGTGGCTAACGGCTAATGCTACACTGTTGGAGAGATTTATAAAGAATGAAGTTGTGTTTATGAATTATACAGACTGCAAGTGTTTAAAAATGAAAATAGTGACGGCTCTTGTCTCCGTGAATACAGTAAGAAACGATGGTAACTTTAACCACATTTAACAGTACATTAGCAACATGCTAACGAAACATTTAGAAAGACAATTTACAAATATCACTAAAAATATCATGATATCATGGATCATGTCAGTTATTATTGCTCCATCTGCCATTTTTCGCTATTGTCCTTGCTTGCTTACGTAGTCTGTTGATTCAGCTGTGCACAGATCCATCCTGCCCTTGTCTAATGCCTTTCATAATGTTGGGAACATGGGCTGGCATATGCAAATATTGGGGGCGTACACCCCGACTGTTACGTAACAGTCAGTGTTATGTTGAGATTCGCCTGTTCTTCTGAGGTCTTTTAAACAAATGAGATTTATATAAGAAGGAGGAAACAATGGAGTTTGAAACTAAATGTATGTCATTTCCATGTACTGAACTCTTGTTATTCAACTATGCCGAGGTAAATTCAATTTTTGAATCTAGGGCACCTTTAAAATAAAGTGTTACCAAAGTTAATTAAAAATGGAAAAATTCACATACAGGTACAATTTATTTAGCAATGAAACAGCAAATCTCTCCTTCTGTCCTTCCAGCGTTCTCTGAATGGTGAAGTCTACATGGAGGATGGCGGTCTGTATCGGACCACCATTGGAGAGTCCACTGTTTCTCTAGAGAGCTCTGTTAGATCAGGCAGGAGTCACGGCAGCAGCTACCTCGTTTCCACACTCAGGTAAAACACCACAAGTCAATCATGATGCGAGTTAGGTAACACTTTACAATAAGGATCCATTTGTTAACTACATTAACATTTCATTTGAAATACTTGTGCAAAAGATCTCCACACCTCCTCCTCAACCACAAGAATGAGGTTAAGGAAGAGGTGTTGAAACATGAATCATGTATTCTTTGAACTTCTCTCATGAATCAGGTTTCTGCAATATGCTTTAAATATATCAGGAATTATGAACTGATATGAACTCATTGAAGAATTTGCCTGCAGCTGTGCTGGCAGCTGTTTCACTAACCTATTTGCACCAATTATTATATTGTGCGTAAGCGTCTCAAAAGAGCATTCGGTTTTTAGGTCACTCCACTGAATATCTTTAGATGAGAAGTACATTATGACTATCATTTGGGGGCACTTTAGCCATTTTTCTTTCTTTTTTTACCTTAACCTCTGACAGAGCCTTTCAGTATTGTAAAAGTTGTCCTAATTCACAGCATAGTTTCATGTGTCACATGGATCACATATTGGATCTAATGTGTGTTGATTCATGCGTTTGATCTCTCAGACACACATTCTACTCAACTACAAAGTGTACCGGTAAAGCAAATGACATTTTCAGGGAACATTTTATTAGCTAGTGAATAAAAATTCCTGGTTGTCATATTTGTCATATTGCTATATTGGCAGCTGCTGCATTTGTGAAGATTTCACTATCAACTTACTGTCATTAAATAACTTTAGCATGACTCCATTTAATGTAATGAAACAAATTTACAATATTTAATACATAGTTTTAATGTTGTTTTCACACAGGGAGAAGAAACACAGCATATCGTCTAATGGTGGAAAAGTGGGACACGATGAAGGAGAGTCGTCACTCTTTTTCCACAGGAGTAAAAAGGCAGAAGGTGAGAGAAAATACACTTAAAAACACTAAGTACACTGAAATAACATTGAGACTTCATTTTTAAGACCATTGAATGGTGTCAAAATTTTGTTCCAGAGGAAAATCAGGAACTTTATTAAACTGCCTATGCTAAAAGCTCTTCTGTTAGTAGTCAATAGGAGAGCATCAGCAAAAAGGAAAGAAAAAAAAATACAAAGATTAATGGGTAAACTAGTGCACTTCTGTGATCAGAGCCTAATTTTTCTGTTTCCATAGACTCAGATTCGGACAGTGAGCTCTCAGTGGATGAACACAGCAGCTCCTACGCTTCCTCCCACTCCTCGGACAGTGAAGATGAAGCCAGGCACTCCAAGACCAAATGGAATAACGAAAGAACGCCCGTCCACAGCACTCCTAAAGGTGCCTGCGGCCTCTTCTGTGGCCTCTGACCTGCTCTTTTACATGGTTTACTCAAGCAAAAAATAAACAAATTTAGATATATAGTTACCAGAAGATATTCATTCCTGACATAAAATATCTAAATGGGTGTTAGATAACTGTTCCCATGTTGTTCTGCAGTTGATGCGGTTTCTGGTCATGGGAAGCCATACTGGCCTCAGGAGCCGCCCACAGCCAGTGAAAATGAGGATATGGGTGGTCCAGAGAAACTGCGGGTGGAAACAAAAGTGAATGTGGAACTTCATCAAGGGAATAAACTAAACCAAAATGGAGATGTGTCTCAAAGTGAAAGTCCACCTAGTCAACCAAACAGCAACCAGCTACCCAGAAGAGGTGAGTGACAACACATGTATACATACATTTTATATTCATTTATATTTTCCATTACTTGAAAACAAGAGAATGAAACCAATTTAACACTTTAAATGTAAAAAAAAAAAAATCAATTTTCATACATTTATTTTATATATTTTATAATATTAAAATAATATTTAATAGATAATTGGCAACTTATATTTATAATAATTTTTTTTTTTTTTTATATAGAGAGAGAGCAAAGATGTATAGATATACAAAGTAGAATTGTGCCTATATATGAAATTAATTACAAAAATATATCTTTAAAAAATGTAATATATATATATATATATATATATATATATATATATATATATATATATATATATATAATAGAATTGTGCCTATGTATAAATTTCATTACAAAGCTAAAATATCTCTTTAAAAAATTATATATACAGTACAGTTCAAAAGTTTGGAACCACTAAGATTTTTAATGTTTTTAAAAGAAGTTTCATCTGCTCACCAAGGCTACATTTATTTAATTAAAAATACAGTAAAAAACAGTAATATTGTGAAATATTATTACAATTTAAAATAACTGTGTACTATTTAAATATATTTGACAAAGTAATTTATTCCTGTGATGCAAAGCTGAATTTTCAGCATCATTACTCCAGTCTTCAGTGTCACATGATCCTTCAGAAATCATTCTAATATGCTGATCTGCTGCTCAAGAAACATTTATGATTATTTTCAATGTTGAAAACAGTTGTGTACTTTTTTTTTCAGGATTCCTTGATGAATAGAAAGTTCAAAAGAACAGCATTTATCTGAAATACAAAGCTTCTGTAGCATTATACACTACCGTTCAAAAGTTTGGGGTCAGTAAGAATTTTTATTTTTATTTTTTTGAAAAGAAATTAAAGAAATGAATACTTTTATTCAGCAAGGATGCATTAAATCAATCAAAAGTGGCAGTAAAGACATTTATAATGTTACAAAAGATTAGATTTCAGATAAACACTGTTCTTTTGAACTTTCTATTCATCAAATAATCCTGAAAAAAAATATTGGTACACAAATATTTTGTACAATTGTACACATTAAATGTTTCTTGAGCAGCAGATCAGCATATTAGAATGATTTCTGAAGGATCATGTGACACTGAAGACTGGAGTAATGATGCTGAAAATTCAGCTTTGCCATCACATGGAATAAATTACTTTGTGAAATCTATTCAAATAGAAAACAGTTATTTTAAATTGTAATAATATTTCACAATATTACTGTTTTTTACTGTATTTTTAATTAAATAAATGTAGCCTTGGTGAGCAGACGAAACTTCTTTTAAAAACATTAAAAATCTTAGTGGTTCCAAACTTTTGGACTGTACTGTATATATATATATATATATATATATATATATATATATATATATATATATATATATATATATACACATTATATTATATTATATTATATCATTGCTTTACTTTTATTAGGCATTTTAAAGAACAAGATCACGTATCCACCCCCACTGACGGACAAGAACATGAAGAACCGTTTGAGGGAGAAGCTCAGTGACTACAACCCACCCCAGATCCCCCGTAAGACTCCGTCGGTGGGGTCAAACGAGGGCGTTCGCTCAGGAACCGAGGCCAACAGCTTCGTCATCAAGCCACCTCCATTACCGCCCCAGCCTGCGCTGAACGGGATCACTGTGGAGCTCAACACAAACCCCATCACCCTGGCGGATGAAGACTTTGATTCCGAGTGAGTTGGATGTCAAATGCTGGTCATTCAAATTGATTTAGTCACATTCTGTATGTAACACCACTCTGTATTTCTCTTGTTAGTGGCAGCAACGAAACTTCAATCTGAGTCTTCATCGTGAAGGACGTTGAAACTGGAAGGGGTTTGAAGAATCAGTGTCTGTATTAAAGCACAACACGGTCCTGCTCTGAAGTTGTTTTTAATATTTCTAAAGGCTCCTTTAATACAAATGGAGTCTGGGTGCTCAGTTTCCCAGCATTCCAAATCACTATGTTGCAGCTGGATGAAGACAGAAAACTTTTCTGCTGTCAAAATGGATAGCTACAAAAATAAAGACTTTGATATTAATAAGCATTTGTACAGTTCATTCCAGAATTCATCAGTCATAAAACAGTATACTTATGATGTGTAAGTAATGTTTATAGTTACATTTTGTATTTTATATAGGGGTGTAACGATACGCTCAGGTCACGATACGATACGTATCTCGATACGGAGTTCACGATACGATACGTATCACGATATTTTGAACAAAATGAAACTGAAATTCAAACAAGATTTATTAAAAAAACATGAACAAATTTCAATAATTTTCCTTGTTGTACATACAAGATCACATTTCAATAAAATAAATAAATATAAAATTTTAATAAAAACCTTCTGTATTCAAATTAACAGTTGAATAGGGCTGTCTGTCACTGAAAAAAAATGTTAAATTTAACATGAACTTAGAATTATGAATAGGGGCCGTTCACATATCGCGTCTAAAAACGCGTGGAAGGCGCGGCCGCACCGCTTCTCCTTCTTTCCAAAGCGCTTGCGCTCCCGTGGCGTCGGTCGTTGCTATGCAACCATGAACTGAGCTCTCCAAGAGGATCAGGATGTTTCTGCAAAGGATAAATGATTTCTAGCCCTTGCATTAGTTTTACGACGAGATATATTGATGGAGATAAGATATAAAAAACACCATGTACAGCTATGATCAGCTGTTCGGCTGAGCTTTTGATGTTTTGTTACGGAAAGGCCATAGCTGATCGGTTGATTCTTGTCACACGACCTGCGGTGCGCTTGCGGCATTCTGAGAAGTTGAGAATTGCATGCGCGTCGCGACCGCGTTGATCCCATTATGAGCGCGCCTGCCGCGCGGCTACATTTGAAAATAATAACTGACTTGCACGCGGAAAAGACGCAATATGTGAACGGCCCCACAGAACTTCTTAAAGCAAAGCATCGCAAGCGTCTTTTGCTTTTCTGTGAGCACAGCTGGTGCTGTGCACTGCGGTGAAAGAAAGCCACGACTTTTCTCACGCGACCATGCAAGAGACTGACATGAGAAACGTTTAAACCTGCTTGCAAGATTCAATGTGTGCCCGAAACACTTACTGAACTAGAGAGCTGATTGAGACACACCATCTACGATAAATCGTTACACCCCTAATACTTATAGTAATTTAAAAATGTGGTAGCATTGGATCTGGACAGGAAGGATAACTCTGGGAGTTGGAAGGGGTGTGTCGCGATTCTGCCTTCTCACATCGCGATACAGGTTCGTGGACCTGCGTATCGCGATTTCGGTTTCATATCGCATATCGTTACAGCCCTAGTATTTTAGATGTGTAATAGGGTAATTTGTAAAATTGTAAATTAGGGTTTCATTGTGATGTCAATACTGAATATTTATGTTTATGACATTTTGTTTACTGTGGTATTTTTACAGCACTGTTTTGAATGTTTATATTGTGTGTTTTTTTATATTGTGCATTTGTAAGAACTTGCGGTTGTAGCTTAATTTGTACATTTGTTAAAGTATTCCCCCAGTCATGTTTCATATGAATTATCAGTATGAAAATGTCCAGCATACACGTTGTCTGTCATTGGGTTCAATGGGCAGTTGTATTTTTACAGTGATTACCTCTGACAGTATTTTAAAGCTTATGTTCAGCATGTCTTAATGTCTCTGCCGGTGCTGTACATAGAAAAACAGTGTTTTGTTACGTTTGCTCTGTATCTAAATTACCAATAGAGAATCAAAAGATTCCTAAAGTGCCTGTCGACTGTTTTATAGCTCTGCCAAACCTCTTGTGTAAATAATATATAGACTGAGAAATTCAGGGAGTAGTTTTTTAGTTTTCACTCATGTTAATGGTCAATCTAAGTTAAAGTGATGTCAGGTCAGTAACTATGTAATCTGTAATAGTTTAGAAGCATCTATTGATCGGTAAATCCTTAAGTGAACACACATTATCACATGAAATAGATTAAATGTGTATCCAAGAAATACCTCCATTACTTATCAAAGCTCGTAGACATTAGATACCAGCATGTAAAATAAGGTATTTATATTTGTACTATTCGCACTGACAATACATTTGAACATTGTAAATAAATGAATTTAAAAGATTGAATTAAAACTCTTTAGGATCTTGTTTTATGTATTTTTTTTAGCTTGCTATTATGACATTTCCTTCAATTTCCACTACAATTCAAAATTTGGATCAGTATATATATATATATATATATATATATATATATATATATATATTTTTTTTTTTTTTTTTTTTTTTTTTATTTATTTTTTTTAAAGAAATTAATACTTTTATTCCACAAAGATGCATTAATTCCCAATGCATTAGTTCTCTCAAAAATGTAAAGTATCCCATGATTTACTCACCCTCAAGCCATCCTACGTGTTTATGACTATTGTCTTTCAGACGAACACAATCGGAGATATATTTAAAATATCCTGGCTCTACCAAGGTTTATAATGGTTGTGAATGGGGGCCGCGTTTTGAAGTCAAAAATAATCCATCCATCCATCATATAATCCATACGACTCCAGTGGGTTAATAAAGGTCTTCTAAAGTGAAGCGATGCATTTTTGTAAGAAAAATATCCATATTTAAAACTATATAAATTCAAATAACTAGCTTCCGGTGGACGACCGTACGCAGAATGCGCCAGTCGATTTGCAGCGGAACAGTATCCTTTGACCCGACGCACAACGTATTGACGAACGCGGAGGCACAGAGGATAGAGCAGAACAAATCACCAGTCACAGATTATAAATCTAAAACGATAATTTTGTGATTTTAACAAGAAATTTTGGAGGATTTCGATATAAGAGAAGAGCTTAAATCTGTTGCACAGCCCTAACCTTACAATACTCCTACATCCTGCGTCATAAATCGTGTCAGAGGATTACTCATTTGGCGCAAATTGACTTGCGCATTATGCGTACGGTCGTCCGCCAGAAACTATTTGAATTTATAAACTTGTAAATATGGATATTTTTCTTAGAAAAACGCATCACTTCGCTTCAGAAAGCCTTTATTAACCCCCTGGAGTCATATGGATTACTTATATATGGATGGATACATTATTTTTTACTTCAAAATGTGGCCCACCATTCACTACCATTATAAACCTTGGTAGAGCCAGGATATTTTTAAATATATCTATGATTGTGTTCGTCTGAAAGAAGATAGTCATATACATCTAAGATGGCTTGAGGGTGAGTAAATCATGGGAAAGTTTTCATTTTTGGGTGAACCATCCCTATATTAAAAGTCACAATAAAGACATTTATAATGTTCCAAAAGATTTCTATTCCAAATAAATGCTGTTCTTTTGAGCTTTATAATCATCAAAGAATCCTTAAAATGTATCGGTTTTCACAAAAATATTAAGCAGCACAACTGTTTTCAATATTGATAATAATTTTAAAAAATGTTTCTTGAATAGCAAATCAGCATATTACAATGATTAGACTTAAATTACACTTTAAAAATATATTTGAAAAGTTCTCCCAAAGTTAAAAAAAGTTACATTCTTGTAATAACATTTCACAATTTTACTGTTTACCAACCACCTCCAAAAACCCCTCAGTAATTCTCATTGTACTATTTGGTAGTTTTGCTAGTATTGTGATAAAGACTGAAATAAACAACTTATATATAAAATATGTACAAAAAGCATTCCATTCAGAAAGAAAAAGTGATTACCTCATAAAAATGTCTTATTTGCATCAAAGTTCAGCTGTTCAAATGTAAACACATTGAACTGTCGTTGCGCGCCACCTAGTGGACACACAATCCAGAGACCAAGGATAACCGCAGTGCAAACACCCCCAAAACGAGTCAAACCAGACCTGTTACATATCTGTCTACACTTAAAGCGTATATTCACGTCAAAACAAGTCCACATTAGAAAAAATACTGTAAAATATACACCCTCGTGTTTGTTTTCAACCTCGTATGCGTATATGACGCATAAACTTTAAGCATGGATTGACAAGAGTTATGGGATTAATGTCCACCTCACTTGTTGAGACACACAAGGCCCTCTGTTGTTGCCCTATTTCAATAATTTAAATACACACGCTAATTTAGGCACACTGACTTCATTCACTAAGAAAACATATTTGAATGGGGTTTTTCCTGATAAGAGACCACTGTCAGTTATCGGCCCCTTTAAGAGCGCTTGTCGCTGTCATTGACGAAATTTCCTGGTGTGAGTGAGTCTCGCTGGATATCAACAACAGACTGAAACAGACCACAAATGATGATTTGCTGTTCGCATGCGATTCTAATCTGCAGTAACGCTGGAAATAACATTTGACAGCTAGGGGAGTCACATTCGTAGATCAATGTGTCTGCTGGAGCCTTTTACGCCGGTTTTCTCATCGAGCTGGTAGCAGGTGGTGAGGGAGCGGGGCGAAGCTCGAATATTCATGCTTTCCTGTTAATGAAACTTAATTACGAATTCCGTGCAAGGTGGGTAAGAAACTTTCTCCCCTTTTCTGCTTGTTAATCCCGCGGCGGGCGGGGCACGTGTTACAATGTATCAGACTGAAGAAGCTTTTGTTACATTGTTGCGTACGAATTCGAATCCTCAAACTCATTACAGCGCGCGCGACTCGCGAGCGAATGTGCCACATTGTTTGTAGTTTTATGCAGCTGCAGCACGTTTTCTGGACATATGTTTATTTCACGCTATTAATTAATAGCTTGTGTGGCTTAATGTGACAACCATGCCTTACAGTCAAGACGAGGTAAGAAAATGATTTTAAATATGCTGCACGCACACGAAAGCCGCCATTCTACACGGCATCGATCTTCATAGTTTCATAGTGACGAAAGGCTTTTTAGGTCAAGGCATTAATCGGCAATCTATTGATGGTGCAACTGTGTCAACCCTCGATGTTTTATTGATGAGATCCAACTTGAGCTACACGGTGAGGTGAGGAAGATACAAAACCCTGGAGCAGAATGCTTGGGATAAAACAAGCATTTGTGTTGTTAAGATGCTTTTTATTATTTAACTAGAGATTGCTATACACGAGGAATAATGTGAAAGGGCGCTAAACATTGCTGAAAGACCCCGTAATAGACTGCGGAGGTTATGACAATAGGGGCGGATGATGTTTGGAGAGAGTATGAGGGAATGAAGATTGTCACAATGCCAGTATCGGAGGATGTAAAGGGAGCACAGAGGAGCAGCTTGGCCGCTGAACTCATTGTCAGAGCCGGGAGAGTGAAAGGGGAGTCGCCCAGTGGCGTCAGTACGGAGAAAATAGTTTTGGTAGCCATGGTGTTTAGCTATGATGTAATTGTGAGGGATGTTAATATAGAATTACAATAGAATGGCGTCTTGAGTAGAATACAACAGTCAGAACGTTGTTTTTTTTTTTTTAAGAATTTCGTAATGTTAAAGGAATAGTTCATCCAAAAATAAAAATTCTGTCATTAATTACTCACCCTCATGTCGTTCCACATCCGCAAGACTTTCGTTTTTCTTCAGAACACAAACTAAGATCTTTTTGATGAAATCTGAGAGGTTTCTGTCCCTCCATAGAGATCCAGCGCAACTACCACTCCAAGGTCCAGAAAGGTAGTAAAGATATCATAAAAGTTCTCCATGTGACTCCAGTGGATTAACCTCAGTTTTATGAAGCGACACGAGTGCTTTGTTTGCGCATAATTTACCACTTTACTTACAAAAATATTGATCTGTAACGCATGTTCACAAGAGCTTCAACTCAACGTGTTCACGCAAGAGCTGACATTGTTGCATGAACACACCTTGGCTGTTATTTTGTAAATAAAGTGGTAAATTATGTTTTTTTGCACAAACAAAGCACTCTCGTCGCTTCATAAAATTGAGGTTAATCCACAGGAGTCACATGGAGTACTTTTATGATGTCTTTACTACCTTTCTGGACCTTGGAGTGGTAGTTGTGTTGGATCTCTATGGAGGGACAGAAACCTCTCAGACTTCATCAAAAAGATCTTAATTTGTGTTCCAAAGATGAACGAAAGTCACGAGGGTGAGTAATTAATGACAGAATTTTCACCCTTTTTTACCCTTTAATTGTACATTCCCAGCTGACCGTTCTCAAAATGTTGGCTAATGTTCTGGCAAGGTTCTTAAAACGTTTCATAGGTTCTCTCAAATTTATGTACAAAGAATCTTCCAGTAACGTTACTAGAACATTCAAACGTTCAAAGTTATCTAGTCGTTCTCAAAATGTTAGCACAAAATCAAAATACATTATTCATGAAATGTTTTTTCTGAAACTCATTGGATGTTTGTCTAAAGCTCAAAGTATGCTTCAGTTTTGACCCCAAATATTGTTTTTTTTTTTTTTTTTTGTTTTTTTTTTTTATGTTAAATGTTCGTATGTTTATGTTAGGTTTGATTGATTCAAGGCCAACTCATAAAGATTTCACTTGCTTCATTACTAGGTGAATCAGCATTTTTGAACGAATCTCTTTAACGTCGCTTGTTGCCACCTACTGGTGTAACGATATAACTGATACAATCTTTATTTGAAGCATCATTACTTTCAAAAGGTGATTTACTGTATTTTTCACTACCTTAGTCATCAGTGTTTATACCCAAACTTTTATCTTAGTACTTCTGAACGAATCTCTTGAATGAATGATTTAATGACAGACATTTTTTAACAGTCACTTGTGGCCACCTACTGGTATAATGATGTAATTGATACAATCTTTATTTGAAGCATCAAGTTAAGCTATACTTCATTTTATGCACACAGACGAACGCACAGCCTTGCAAAGTATACTTCATTTGACTTGTACGCAAACACAGGCGTTCAACGCATGCGCAGTTTTGAACAATCTCTCGCCACGAGTTACAACCCATGTAAACATCGTTGTATTCTTTCATGCTAGAGTTGTACAACTGAGGGTACTTTCTAACCTCTTCGCACAATCTCTCGTCTATGTAGGCCTCCATTGTCACTGTAGCTTGCATGTGTTCTGTTCTGTTTATGCAGTTTTTCTTCAACTACCTTGTGAATCAACACCCCCAGGGCATGGTTGCCACCTTGTGGATAAACTAATTACTGCAACAACAAAAAAATACCCATGTTGTGTGACCTGCGCCTACAAATATCTGGCGGTGCGTGCACAGTATGCGCATACTTTTCTGATGACAAATTCTTGTCATGCTGACCTTTGCGTATTCTTAAAAAGTGAAGTATACTTTAGGCTTTTATCCCAGTACAAACTTTTATCTCAGTACTTCTGTGATAATTTGAATGTTTGTAACAGAATTAATGATACCGTGTGGTTGAAAAGACTGTTTGTGAAACTTTCAAACATGACAGCTGGTCTCTCTAGGTCAGCAGCAGCACCAACGCAGGTTTAGTTGCAGTGAATGCGCGTCAAAGGTTTAGTAGACATAGCCGAATCTTTGTTATATAGGTGTAAGATCGTGTGGGTGTTTGAATCAAGATTGCGATCTTTTAACGATTTATTGTGCAGCTCTAATACAGCTTGATGCTTTAGTTTGTTTTGAAACTGATATTGTTGAAATAGAGGAAATATACAAATGAACTGGTAACACAAGTGTTTTGGATATTAATTTTAAGTTTATTAAACCTGTAATATGGTGTTATAGGTGGTTTATGGATAGTTCACCCAAAAAAAGTTAATCATTTACTTACCTGTCATTCCAAACTTTTGCGTTTTGAAAAACATTTTGAAATGTGTTGGTAACCAAACTGTTTTAATGGCCATTGATGTCTATTGTATGGACAAAAAGACATTTCTCAAAATATCTTCTTTTATGTTCCATAGAGGAACAAGGTAATAACGCTTTATAACATCATGAGGGTCAGTAAATGATTGAATATTTTATCCCTTCAAACAGACTCTAATAATTATTCCCCCACCTAAACTTTGTAGGATGATTGTTGGCAGAGCTCCACCCAAAATTTGTCTCAGACACTTGTGCAGACTAGTGAGTAGTGGGAAAGTTAAAGTAACGCTCCACCCTGAAACCTCAAACTCGCTCAACTGCTTGTGCCAGCTATGCTGTGATTTACTCTCCAACATGCGTTTCGCTTTTGGAAAAGTTGCCATTGTGTGCAATGTTTCTTGAATAAAAACATTATCACAGTTCTGTTTATTTGGCATTCACTGGTGATCTTTTGCGATCTTTTTGTGATCTTTCGTCTAACTGAGGGGGACAACAGATATAGCCATGTCGTCGACATGACAGCCATGGAAGGATGGAACTGAAATAAATACTTTGATTGTTGCGATCCTATCAGACTTATGATAGCAACCTGAATCGTAACAAAGCACTGTTCGCCAGAGGAGAACTGGTCCCCCGACTAAGCCTGGTTTCTCCCAAGGTTTTTTTCTCCATTTTAACACCTATTTGCCACTTGTTTGCCACCTGATGGAGTTTGGGTTTCTTGCCGCTGTCGCCTTTGGCTTGCTTAGTTGGGGACACTTGACATTTGACTTGACATTTGATATTCAATAGTATTTTTGACATTTATTCAACAGTGCTTCTGATCTGCCTGCATTGACACTATTCTTTAAGAGCTGCTGTGCAGCCAAAATGTATGTACCAGTTATCACTGTAAAGCTGCTTTGACACAATCTGCATTGTAAAAAGCGCTATATAAATAAAGGTGACTTGACTTGACTTAAAGCGTTAGTTCACCTAAAAATGAAAATTGTCATTCCAAACCTGTAAGACATTCGTTCATCTTCGGAACACAAATAAAGATCTTTTTTGTGAAATCTGAGAGCTTTCTGTCCCTCCATTGACAGCCTATGCAACTTCCACTTTCAAGGCCCAGACAGGTAGTAAAGACATCATAAAAGTAATCCCATCTAACTGAGGGGGCAACAGATGCCAAAAATGTTCTTTTCCAAAGTATGCCTGCCTCTAACTCAAGAAGTAAAGGTATCTTAATATGAATTTAGATTCTGGTTTTTGGCAAACGTTTCTTTTTGTATCTTAATTTCTAAGGCCCTATATGGTTCAATCCAAGAGATATAAGATCTCAATGCAGCTCCATGTCCAAATTGTTAAATATTACCCATTTTCAAATGTTTTGGTTGTTGATGCTTTTTTTTCCTCCGGTGAAAATTGTCTCTACAAAATAGTGGATTACTCAAAAAATACTCATCCATGACATTTAATTATAATTTAATAATAATAATTTCATCACTATTTATGTTTGTCTTTCTTCAGAATTTTTTTAACAAAATCAAAAATTTGAAAAAAAAAAAAAGTTTCCGAAATTTGGGTGATTTGAAACTGAATGACCCAATTAAAGCTGAAAGGTGCCTCAAGATGCATTGCACCAGGTGTCATTTTTAGGTAAAGTGTTCCTTTAAAGAAATGATGTTCTTATAAACATAAGAGAAAAACTTTAGTCCTGTTGTAGTACTCATTCACAAGCAAAACTTTTATAGTCAGAGGCCGTGATTGGTTTTGATATTTAACACCCTGTCAGAATTTCTCATAAAATGCTGCGTTCTGATGAGTTTAAACATTGTAAATCTAACAAATCTAGACATGGGTGATATATACCATCCGCAGATATTTCCGTTTCCCCCATGAGAGCTGCATGAAACGTCTGCTTATTGTCAAAAAAAAGTCCCTTTCTAATTCACAGGAAGCCAAATTCAGTCTGCTTAAGAACAAGACGGCTGGTGTTAAACCTCAGTCCTGTCATTATCATGTACAGCATGTTGTCTGAGCTCTGGAAGTGAAATTAGAACTCGTTTGGAGGTTTTGAGTGTCTAGGCACGCATACGGCCGCTTTGTTCCCAGGCCTACTTTGTTTGCTGTAAGGTCAACTAACTGCAGGGAATGCAGAGTTTGGAACACCAATAGCATTATTTTGTGCCCCACCGTGGGTCTTTGGGTTCCTGCAGAGTTTTTTTGTGTATATAATCCAGTCACATGTTGCAAAGCTGTGTTAGTGTTTTAGCCTCGGCATTCTCAAGGAATTTTTGTAGATGCACAAAGACGTTTAAGACATTGCCTGAGGAAGAGCACAAAAGTTCATGACCTGCTACTTTCCATGTGTTTAACAGCCGAATGTCCTGTTTCCATTAGGTAGCAATTGGCACATATTAAGATTAAAGATCAAAAGTGAATATTATGTCATTATTTACTCACCCTAAACCTGTATGACTTACATTCTTCAGTGCAACATGCACATAAGGAAACATTTTGAATAATGTGCTGGTTGCCTTTTTTTCTATACAGTTATAATCAATGGTGAGTGAGGCTTTCAAGCTTCGAAAAGGATGCAAAAGCCGCATACATTAAATGGTTTATTGTGAGGCCATATGGTAGCTTTTTGTGAGAAACTGTGCTGTTATCGTTAACTAAAACAATTAAAAATATTTTCCGTAATTTATATAAAACTTAAACAAAAATAAAAACTTAAACTTGTTTTATTTCAGTTAATTGTCAACTAAAAAGGATAAAACTACAATATAAAAATATATTTTTTATAATTTTTAACTTATAAAATAACTTTATTTTGATATAAATGGAAGTTAAAGCTAAATAGAAATGTTTTCAAAACAAAAAAATAAATACAAAAGCACAACAAAATGACTACAACCTAAAATGAAAAGCTAATTCAAAATATTAATAAATACTTTAATATACAAATAATTCTAAAATAACACTGGGAAAGAATATTAAATTGTTATATAGCGCTACACCTATATTAAAATTCTGGACTATACCAATAAGCCGGTAATTTTCTTCATTTTATGGCTTATAACTGATAAATGGTTAAAGGTGCCATCGAATTGAAAATTGAATTTACCTTGGCATAGTTGAATAACAAGAGTTCAGTACATGGGAATGACATACAGTGAGTCTCAAACTCCATTGCTTCCTCCTTCTTATATAAATCTCTTTTGTTTAAAAGACCTCCAAAGAACAGGCGAATCTCAACATAACACAGACTGTTACGTAACAGTCGGGATCATTAATATGTATGACCCCAATATTTGCATATGCCAGCTCATGTTCAAGGCATTACACAAGGGCAGCCAGTATTAACATCTGGATCTGTGCACAGCTGAATCATCAGACTAGGTAAGCAAGCAAGAACAATAGTGAAAAATGGCAGATGGAGCAATAATAACTGACATGATCCATGATAACATGATATTTTTAGTGATATTTGTAAATTGTCTTTCTAAATGTTTTGTTAGCATGTTGCTAATGTACTGTTAAATGTGGTAAAAGTTACCATCGTTTATTACTGTATTCGCGGAGACAAGAGCCGTCGCTATTTTCATTTTTAAACACTTGCAGTCTGTATAATGCATAAACACAACTTCATTCTTTATAAATCTCTCCAACAGTGTAGCATTAGCCGTTAGCCACGGAGCACAGCCTCAAATTCATTCAGAATCAATGTAAACATCTAAATAAACACTGTACTTACGCGATTAGACATGCTGCATGACGAACATTTAGTAAAGATCCATTTTGAGGGTTATATTAGCTGGAGATATATTAGGGCGGAGAGTGCGAGAAATTAAAGGGGCAGCAGCCTGAATCGGCGCATTTCTAATGATGCCCCAAAATAGGCAGTTAAAAAAATTATTTTAAAAAAATCTATGTGGTATTTTGAGCTGAAACTTCACAGACACATTCAGGGGACACCTTAGACTTATATTACATCTTGTAAAAAAACGTTTGATGGCACCTTTAACTTGAAAATTTCACATCATTTTTGTCTAAATGAATAAAAAATAAAACATTAAATTTTAAATGCTACAAAAGAATTTAGGCATCACTACATTGTAATGCAAAATATGAAAATTTGCTAAAAAATTACATTTAACAGTGTTATAAAATTAGTGTTTTTAAAGATTAACTTTAGTGAGCGTTAGATGATGGCAAAGGTACAGTTCAGAAATCCTGTCTGAATAATTCGTTTACAAATCAGAAGTCATTCGGATTTGTAACAGCATGGAGGTGAGTAATGTTCACTTATCGCTTTTAGATAGACTTTATATGTCTGGTTTTCCTCACACTTCAAATCTCTACAGTCAGAACTGGACAAGGGTCTCACTATGGGCCAAAACAACTGTAAGGATCATGGGGCCTCTACCTCTGACCCACAAACTGTACAGAACAGAGTGCTGGGCCTCACTAGTCCGACATCAGCTGATCTCTTTGAGATTGTAGCATTTTCTCACAGCGAGTTCAAGCGGCCCAGTTCGCAGACCTCAATACCCAGTGCAGCAGAGAGACTATTATTGTGCAAGCGAGTGACTTTCAGTTGCGCATTATTCCTGAGCCAAGAATGGCTGGCTTTGTCGTACTCCGATTCTGGATTTCACTTAAGATGATTTTGAGTTCTTAATGAGTGTAAATATTCATATCATGGTACTTTCCATATTCAGTATGTGCAATGAACATATGAAAAGCCAAGACTTGGTCTAAATGAGAATGATATTTATCAAGATAGTACTGTGCAATTGTACATTTCTTCATCGCTGCACCATTTCATGTCAACACAATGACTTAGAAGCTGCTTTTGTCCCTACAGGGTTGCCACCCGCCATGTTAAGATAAAGACACAGATCTCTGTGTTGAACATGCTAAAGCGACTGGATAAGATAAGGTTCAGAGGACCGAAGCGAGATGAGTTCCTGGACCTTGCTGAGTCCCCAAACGCATCTGACAGTGAATGTAATGACGACATCCCAGTAAAACACCGGAGCTCCATCAAAGACACAGAAGAGCAGCGAGACCCTGTAAGTGACGTTCCTTCATTTGTGGGAATATCAAGGGAGAATCTGTCAGAAGGTGCTGAACACATTTTCCTTAAAATGTTGAGTGTTTTGTCTTTTTAGAAAAATGGAGAGATGCGATATGATTGTGAATTAGCAGTTTCAAAATGATTATAAAATTATTTTGAAGATTTCAGAACATCAGTCATAGAAAACCATTCAGGTAAAAAAAAAATTCAATTTCTTTATTCCCATTCCATATTTTTTTTTTATTTTTTTTTTTAATAATACTTTGGTACATGTTATTCTAAAGCAAAAATGGTTTCTTAAAGGATTAGTTCACCCAAAAATGAAAATGATGCCATGATTTACTTTGCGAGGTAAAAATAATCCATATGGCTCCAGGGAGTTAATAAAGGCCTTCTGATGTGAAGCGATTGGTTTTTGTTAAAAAAATATCCATATTTAAAACTTAAAGGTGCCATCGAATGAAAAATTGAATTTACCTCAGCATAGTTGAATAACAAGAGTTCAGTACATAGAAATGACATACAGTGAGTCTCAAACTCCATTGTTTCCTCCTCCTTATGTAAGTCTCATTTGTTTAAAAGACAGGCGAATTTCAACATAACACTAATATGTATGACCCCAATATTTGCATATGCCAGCCCATGATCAAGGCATTAGACAAGGGCAAAACGTCTGGGTCTGTGCACAGCTGAATCATCAGACTAGGTAAGCAATCAAGGACAATAGCAAAAAATGGCAGTTGGAGCAATAATAACTAACATGATCCATGATTACATGATATTTTTAGTGATATTTTTAAATTGTCTTTCTAAATGTTTCATTAGCATGTTGCTAATGTACTGTTAAATGTGGTTAAAGTTACTATCGTTTCTTACTGTATTCACGGAGACAAAAGAGCCATTGCTATTTTCATTATTAAACACTTGCAGACTGTATAATTCATAAACTTCATTCTTTATAAATCTCTCCAACAGTGTGTAATGTTAACTTTAGCCTGTTAGCTACGGAGCACAGCCTCAAATTCATTCAGAATCAAATGTAAACATCCAAATAAATACTATACTCACAGAAATCGATGCATGCATGCAGCATGAATGACGAACACTTTGTAAAGATTCATTTTGAGGGTTATATTAGCTGTGTGAACTTTGTTTATGCTGGATAAGGCAGTCGAGAGCTCGGGGGCGGGGAGCTCTAGATTTAAAGGGGCCGCACACTGAATCGGTGCATATATAATTATGGCTCAAAATAGACAGTTAAAAAAATTAATAAAAAAAAATCTATGGGGTATTTTGAGCTGAAACTTCACAGACACGTTCAGGGGACACCTTAGACATCTTATTAAAACTGGTTCTAGGGCACCTTTAATATACTGAAACAACTACCTTCCGGCAGACAGCCGTACGCATCGATTTGCGGTGGAAGAGTGACCTCTGACGCGACGCGTGATGTAATGATGAACAGGGAAGCTCAGAGGATGGAGCAAAACAAAACACTGGTAATGTATTATAAGTCTAAAACAAGAAATTTTAAAGCGACATGTCGGAGGATTTTGATATAAGAGAAGAGGAACTTCAGTTGGTTGCACAGCGAGAGGCATGTAAGCTTACGATACTCCTACATCCTACATGATATATCCCTTCAGGGTTTACTCTTGTGGTGCAAGTCGACTTGCACACTATGTATACGGTCGTCTGCCGGAAGCTAGTGTCGTGGAAATTCCCAATACTAATCTGACTTCACCACTGACAATATAATATAATACAATACAATACTACAGTACCAATACAGTACAACAGCCCCTTGAGGTAATTACCGTCCCGAATATAATACTACAGTATCTCAAGGTAATTATCTTCTTGAATACTTCTAATACATTTCCAATACTTCGAGGACATTCCCCCTCCGGAAGTAAGGTGACGGCGTCCCGTCAAGAAGCTACTATCACTACCTCAATCACACATGAGCACACAGGTCTTTAGCATCTATACACTCTCACCGTCCTTCTCAAGTGTACGCTGGTCCAACACAGGATCATTAATACTAACTCCGAGTCCTGCCGGGAGGTCACTCGTCACAACAACAGAGTGAGTCTCCATGAATAGAAAGACACATGCACATTTAAAGGTGCCCTCGAATGAAAAATTTAATTTATCTTGGCGTAGTCAAATAACAAGAGTTCAGTACATGGAAATGACATACAGTGAGTCTCAAACTCCACTGTTTCCTCCTCCTTATATAAATCTCATTTGTTTAAAAGACCTCCGAAGAACAGGCGAATCTCAACATAACGCCGACTGTTACGTAACAGTCGGGGTGTACGCCCCCAATATTTGCATATGCGAGCCCATGTTCCCAACATTATGAAAGGCATTAGACAAGGGCAGCCAGTATTAACGTCTGGATCTGCACAGCCGAATCATCAGACTAGGTAAGCAAGCAAGAACAATAGCGAAAAATGGCAGATGGAGCAATAATAACTGACATGATCCATGATATCATGATATTTTTAGTGATATTTGTAAATTGTCTTTCTAAATGTTTCGTTAGCATGTTGCTAATGTACTGTTAAATGTGGTTAAAGTTACCATCGTTTCTTACTGTATTCACGGAGACAAGAGCCGCCGCTGTTTTCATTTTTAAACACTTGCAGTCTGTATCATTCATAAACACAACTTCATTCTTTATAAATCTCTCCAACAGTGTAGCATTAGCCGTTAGCCACGGAGCACAGCCGCAAATTCATTCAGAATCAAATGTAAACATTATAACAGTATACAATGCTCACATAATCCGACGCATGCATGAAGAACACTTTGTAAAGATCCATTTGAGGGTTATATTAGCTGTGTAAACTTTGTTTAGGAACTGTTTAAGGCAAGCGCGAGCTCCGTGGGTGGAGAGCACGAGATTTAAAGGGGCCGCACAGCATAAATCGGCTCATATTTAATGATGCCCCAAAATAGGCAGTTAAAAAAATTAATTAAAAAAAATCTATGGGGTATTTTGAGCTGAAACTTCACAGACACGTTCAGGGGACACCTTAGACTTATATTACATAAAAAAACGTTCGATGGCACCTTTAAGTCTTACAGTTGAGTAAAAATCAATGTCTTCTTCACTGTGATTTGTTCTGGTGATTGGTTTGTAATGATCTAAGCTAATCAAATGACTGGTCTTTCACCTGAGCATCCTTAGTCTGCATTTTCTGTACATTTCATGTTGACATAAAATATTTCTATCATACTAGTTATTTTAGATTATAAAGTTTTAAATATGTATAATTGGATCATTTTTATGACGAATGGATGCATTTTTTTGGGGCTTCAAAACACACCTCCCGTTCACTAACATTATAAAGCTTGGAAGAGCAAGAATATTTTTTTAAATATATCTCCGATTGGGTTCATCTGAAAGAACATAGTTATATACATTAGGATGACTTGAGGGTGAGTAAATCATGGGATAATTTTCATTTTGGGGTGAACTATCCCTTTAATCTTTAATCACTTAGGCCATGCAAACTATTGGCTGTTTTCTCACTTTTTTTTTGTGTTGTTTTTGTGTGTTTATTTTGTTATCGAAAAGAAATTGTGCAGCATGTATTTACATATCATCGCTGTTGGATGGAATCCTTGTGTCTCCAAAAATGCTACATTTCAGGAAATGGAAAAAAAACAAAAAACTTTTTTTTTTAAACTATTAAACACTGCATTATCAAAGTTGACGTTGTAGCTTTATATATGGACAGACACTTGCATGTGGCATTTATATTATTAACATTTTACCAAAATCAAGCGCAAATGTTACCAGCGAATTTCAGAGAATTTTGGATGTATGCGTTTTTTCCGTCATTAT
Organism: Megalobrama amblycephala; assembly: GCF_018812025.1. NCBI lineage: Eukaryota > Metazoa > Chordata > Actinopteri > Cypriniformes > Xenocyprididae > Megalobrama > Megalobrama amblycephala. The sequence goes on from NC_063058.1 coordinate 20,241,094, forward strand.
AGCGGCTGCATCTGAGGCGATTAAAAAGTGCATCTCACTATGTTTTCATCAACTTACGGTTTATAAAGTTTATTGTAGCACTTATAAAAATAAAGGGCTTTGCACAGGCTACTTTGGGAAACACTGTGCTAGATTTAGACATCTTCTCCTCTCCTCAAATACTTCATATGCATATATATGTTTCCTGTGTAAACACTGTACTTTTTCAAAGAACCAGTTCTTTATTTACCCTTACACTGCAAACAAGCAGAGACTGTTCAAACTGCGTGTGGAATTTCATGATAGAGGCGGTGGAGTCATGAGTTTTTACTGACAATTTGAGGATCCAATGGAGTTACAAGGTTTAGTCGCAAGCTCTTTTTAATACTTTTAATTGGTTAAATATTTGCAAAACCTACAAACAGACATAAAGGGTGACCGATAGTAATGATTTATGAAAAAAATAAAAAAATTACGAAACATGGAGATAAGAGGTTTCCAGCCAACAGCAAAGATGTTCATCTAAAGCTAATCGTCGCTCTCAGCAGTGTGGGCAGCGTTGGGATATTCACTAACAGTATACCGCTGACCTTGTGTTTCAAACTTCTTTTTACCCCTAAGCAAAGAACGAAAAAGAAATTTGCTTTGAGCATATCGGGGGCTTTACAGTGTTAAGCATTTACAGTTGAAGTCTATGTGGAACTATTGCAATGGTAGCCCATAAACTTCCACTGTAAATGCCTAACAAATTTGTATTTATTTTTATTTTGATACTGGGGTTTATGTTGAAATGTGTTGGCTAATTTTTTTTTTTTTTTAACTGAATATTAAACAAATATTCCTTTTTGAGTTATGAACAGATACTGGTAGAGTAACATTATTTTTTAATAATAGTAATACAAAACATGTATTCCCCATCACTTGCTTCCAGCCTGTATTTAGTTCCTGTTCTTTGCATTGTATGAGGAGGCAGACAGCCAAATTCCCAAAGGACTTTCATCCCAAACATCCATTTGCTTCACTGTATTTCTTTCTGTATAAATGACCTCTTCCTGTTATTGCAGCTGAGATTTCCCTCCATCGTTCACACCCAGACTTCTAGTCTTAACAAAAATCTCAAAAGAGTTTCTTTGTAAAGCTGCATTATCTTTTGTTGTTGATGTCTGTTTCTGATGCCGCTCTGTGTTCAGAAATTTTACAAGAAAAGAACTGATTGGAAACCACGTTTTGACACGTTTCGCCCTTTGTATAGGTCACCCTCGTCCAAGCACATTTTCAAAGAAATTACATTTGCTGCTTATAATTTGATAAGCACAGGAAAGCTCACCTAAAAGATCTGCTGTGTCTCTGCAAGCTTATGAGCTGGTCACCATGGTTACAGCTGCCGCACTGGCGTCCGGTTGGTGACTAGAGCGGTGATTTATAGAATCCTGGTTATGCTGAACTTCTGTGAAGATGATGCTGTAACATCTCTGGCAGACTGATGTGTAAAATGTCTTTTACAGGAACTCCTAATTGACTCTAACGTGGACATATTCTGTATCGTTTGATTCAAGAGGATTTCCATTAGACTGTCTGTAATTTTGATGTTTAATAGGCAAGACACTCCAGGCTTTTTTTTTTTTTTTTTTTAATGCACTGATCAGTTTGAAGATTTTGGGTTATTTGGCTTTTTATAACATGTTGATTCAGACTAGTGGAAAGAAAACATCCAAAATACGCGCATATCTTTAAAAGCATGTTTTATTAGATCATTTCTAATTAATTCAGCATGTTTAATTAGATATTTTCTAGGGATGCACCAATGTATCGGCCAATAATCGGTATCAGCTGATAAAAGCAATTATTTTCACTAGGGCTGACCGATATATCGCATGCGATTGTCACACGCATTTCGTCAGTAAAGCCGGTTCCCTGATTACCGCGAAATCGCCATCACCTGCTTTCAAATGGAGCGGCATTTAATAGACAGAGCCGTAGTTCACTGACAAGCCACGCAATATCGCGTTCATTATCGAAGGCGATTCATCTGCGATAATGAACGCGATATTGCGCAGCTTGTCAGTGATCTACAGCAGGTGATGGCGATTTAGCGGTAATCAGGGAACCGGCTTTACTGACGAAATGCGCGTGACAATCGCATGCGATATATCGGTCAGCCCTAATTTTCACTATTGGCCATTTGCCGATTAATTTAAAAACAGCAAATGATCATGACCGATTATATCCTGCCAATCAAAAGGAGGCAGAAAAATGTGTCAGACTGCAACTCATACTGTGTGTGAAGAAAACGTCTCTTGTGTTGAATTTAGGGCAAGTAAATGTGACAATTAATGCATTAACAGTTAAAAAATAGTGACATAAAAGCTGGCTTAATTTGACCCTATGAATCGCCCATAGTTCAAGCCAGGTCCGCAATTTTTCCCTACACCAAACATTTGTAGCTCACCTCCCATCCAATAATCGCAAAGAGCTTTGTGCTTTGTTAATTCTGATAAGAAACAAAGTCTCAGCTTTCAAATTCTGTCCATTTCATCACGAAATTCAAACAATAAATGGTGTTTTGACTATCTTAAATGTGATGTGACCGGTCACTGTAGCACATCAGTTCAAGCGGCATCACAATACAATACAAGTTCTAGCAAAAAAAAACATGCGTGAACATCAGAAGGTATGTTGAAAGATACAGTGCAACTTACCGAAATGTACCATGTCTCTTGTAATCAATCAATCAATCTGTGTTGTGGAAAGACATCAATAAAACAGCTTGTGAAAATTGTAACAATGTATTTACCTCAGGAAAGTTATCCAATGTTCACAATTAGTTAGTTAGCTACAAAAAACACTAGAGAGGAGCTTATTTACTGTTAATTATATGTGTATGTTTGAATTTTCCATGAATGCAAGTGTTTATGAAGGTTTTATTTGTGTAATTATTGTATCTTAAAAAAAAAAACCGGTTGAATATAATAGTTTGAGCTCTGATGTTAATTTTAACCTCTAATATCAGAGTAATGTACCAAATTAGAGGGTTCCCTGTATAGTTTGCAGCATCAAACTATCGGTATTGGCAGATATTATTATAAATAATCGGCTATCAGCACGGTTTGACATTAACTTTTTTTGTGGCTAGTTGTTTTCCAAAGTTACAAGCCGCTCAGCATTTTCACTGGCCACAATTTGGCAGCAGGTATATTAGGCTGCTGTCACTTTAAAGGATTAGTTCATTTTCAAATCAAAATTAGCCCAAGCTTTACTCGCCCTCAAGCCATCCTAGGTGTATATAACTTTCGGACCGGCAGTTTGATGTTATTTTGTGTATTTGACTGTTTAATAGGGGTGTAACGGTACACACAACTCACGGTTCGGTACGTACTTTGGTTTGTGGGGAGAAAACTAAACATAAAATTGCTTTTTTTATTAAACAGTAGTTTACTGAACAAATTGTGTCTCTGTCTTTAAATTAAATGCTAACTCTGCTAATGCTATAAACTATGTGGCTACTATAATATTAAAGATTAACAAGAGAGCCCAAATTATTAGCCTAAATTCAATCGCTTTTTATTTTTAGACATAATAATCAACACTCAAATAACAAATTGTATGCAAACATGTAAGCTGCAAATAAGGCAGTTTTTTGCATTAACTTCAAAATCTAATTATAAAATTATGTGGCTGTCATTTTCACAACAGATTTATTTAAACATACATTAAATAATCAAGACATCACTAACAGGTTAAGTAAAATATAATGAATATATAGGCTAATACAGTGCTTATATTAAGTGAAAGAGTTAATTTCTCTAGCGAACTAACAAGCTGTTTACACTGAATGGCTTTTCTGAGGTAAATGCTACGTGACATATTATTTACAAGCTGTTTTATTGTCTTTCCGCCATTTAAACACTGAGTGATTACAAGAGATACGACCGTTTCAGTAAGCTGTACTGTATCTTTCAACATACCTTTAGATGTTCATTCATGTTTATTCTGTAACTAGTAGGCTATTAAAGAGGAAGAGATGATCACGTTCTCTCTCGCTTGAAACTGAGGCGCCTATACAGCGATCGATCAGTCACGCCACATCAAAACGGCATTTTCTGATTGAATTTCATGATTTCGTGGACAGAATTTGAAGGATGATACTTTGTTTCTTATCGGAAATAACAAAACGCAGAGCTTATTGTGAATAACAGGAGACCTTAATGTTGCAATGTAATGCATTCGGTACACACGTGCACCGTACCGAAAGCCCTGTATTGAAACGGTTCGGTACGAATACGTGTACCATTACACCCCTACTGTTTAACCGCAATAAGCAGCGAAAAACAACTCAATTTAGTACAGAGAGGCAGCTTTATGTGCAGAAATCTGCAGGAATGAGTAAAATTATGCGCAATCCCACGCCAAAATTCAAGCAAATGAAACAAGTGAGTGAGTGGAGACTGGTTTGTGTCTCAACTCGCTGTCAGAGAGATGAAAGAGTGAGAAAGCGCAGCTAGTATCGTGTATCTATTCTGCGGGAAATGAGTATAGGAAGTGTTTCGGATGTATCACTACAACACTACATTGCACTTGGTTTATTTCTTCAGATGCCTTTTTAAAAGACTACAATTGAAAAATGTATTATATATAAAATTCAACCCTCCAAAGTGGCTAGTAGCTATTATAGTACTATTATAGTAGGCATATTTATAAATTTTTGAAAACTACAAAAAAAAAAAATCCAATTCTTAAACTGGGAAATTACGGTGATAGATATTAGTTTTTTTTTGTTTTTTTTTACCCCATTAACTTGGGGTGTCTTGCCTTAATTGAACTTAACAGCTATTGTTGTTTTTGCAGTAAGCCTTCATGAACTTCTCATAATTTCTCTTACTTATTTTCTCCAGGCTGGTTCGGGGACTCTTACCATGTCTGCTCCTCCCATCCAGGACTACAAAATGTGTGATTCAGATGTGCGACTCAATGAGGTCAAAGGTCACCTGGAGATAGCCTTACTGGAAAAGCACTTTCTTCGTAAGTAACCCAGACAAATTGTTGCAGCATCCCTATTTTACATGGTTACATCATTCTAAATTATCATCCCTGCTCCCCTGATAAACATTCTAGTCTTTTGCTGAATTTGCAGTTCTTTTCTGTGGGATTTCATACTTTATTATGGCCCTATAGTCATTTTTAAGGCATTGCGCTTTAAGCTCTGTTCTAAAACCTTGCAAGTTGTATCGCTGCCCGCTGTCTGCATAGTCAGCAATCTTTTAAGGCAGCTGTCATGGAACTGGTTGCATTGACAGTCGACTTAACAAAAGTGGAAGTGATAGGGCTGTACATTACCTAATAAATATTTATGAGCCAGGCTGGGATTTATATTTAGTAAAAATATAATAAAATGGTGTATGTATTTTTAATACAATTTTATAATCTTTATATTATAATTGAAAATATTACAAAATATACAATTTTATTAAAGTGTACTATAATTGTTGTAAATATTTGCTTTTAATAAAATTATATTTAAAAACTTATAAATATAATGTAATATAGCTTGCTTACCACACCTTTTAATACATTTAAATGCTTTACCTAATTAATATTGATGAAATTTTCAATAATTAAGTAAAATAATAGTCTGTTTGTAATGAACACTTAAATCAACACAGTTCAACATGGATTTTTTTTTCTTCAGTAAGCTTGTTGCAATGCATTTAGGGATTGCACTCTACCTATGATACCTTGAAATATTTTTGGAATAGAGCCATTTTATTTTTTCATCGTATTCTCGGATGTTTTAAAATGGGGTTTAAACTTGGATATCCAGAATTTGTTATTCGGATAATGATTTGTCTTCAGATCTGCAATATATCTCAAGCTAAATGGGTGATGGCTTACTGTGTCTGTGGCAGTGGAGTGAGATCATTCTCCTTACAGCGATAAACCCACCATGTATAATGCTGATCCCTCTCACCTGTACCACTTTTCAATTAGTGAGACTCTCAGAGGCAGAGATTAGCCCTCCGCTGGGGTTCACACACACACGCACTTGCAAACAACAGACGTTTTCTGTAGTAGTATCATCTTTTTCTTTATCTTTTGATTTTTCCAGGATGTTGATAATATCATGATAATATCTTGTTCCTCATGTGATAATTCAGTTTCCCTATTCATTATATTTGCATAAACAGAACATCGTTGTGTATTACGAGGTTGGGAGTGTCTGGTCTATTTTTAGACCCTGAGATTTTGTATTTTGTGTGTGTGCATACGAATTGCCCTCAAGCACTGCAGTACTGGAAAGCAGCAAAAGGTCAGACCTGGGCCGCCAAATTGTTGCTGCCCAAAATAAGCAGACTAGACTTATTAATAGTTTGTTACACAACAGAAGCCTCTCCACTCAAAAAAAAAAAAAAAAAAAAAAAAACAGGCAAAACCTGGTGAATCATTGTCTTTGACTTGGTAACAGCCAGAGGTGATTTAAAACTGCATGATGATTCTGCTGCTGCAGGGTTATATGAGGTGATGTCAGATATTTGGATGCTCTTTAGATCAGTGGGTTGTGACTCAGAAATGGGTTGTAATATATAATATAATATAATATAATATATATAGGAAGGGTTCTGGTCGTCCCAAACGTCTTCCATTTAAGGATTATCCATTTAAGGATTACACTGTGCTCTTAGGAACATTAAGTGCAGCAGAATTTTTTTGTAACCTTGGCCAGATCTGTGCCTTGCCACAATTCTGTCTCTGAGCTCTTCAGGCAGTTCCTTTGACCTCATGATTCTCATTTGCTCTGACATGCACTGTGAGCTGTAAGGACTTACATAGACAGGTGTGTGGCTTTCCTAATCAAGTCCAATCAGTATAATCAAACACAGCTGGACTCAAATGAAGGTGTAGAACCATCTCAAGGATGATCAGAAGAAATGGACAGCACCTGATATCATTATCATAATCAATTTCTATATATATATTATTACAGTTTATTAGTTTAAAAAAAGGTAATGAAATATGACAAGATCTCAGAGTTAAACTGTGTCAGGAAAAAAATAATCTTAATATGTCAGGTAACACTTGAGCAAAACATGGTCAGGTCAAAGTGTCTGAATAATTTATGTTCCCAAATTTTTATCAATTTTAGTGGTAGTCCAATGTATGAATTTTTGGGTATAATATGTCACATATGTGTATAATATATTAAAAATTGTTATTAGCTATTAACTATTTAAATAAATATTATTATTTTATTATTTTGTAATTAACTATATTAATAAAAATATGTAATATATTATTCAATTATATTCAAGTGTTTATACTATACACACATACACAATAAATAAATATAAATATACAGTATATATAAATATAATATTCTAATTTACTTCAATTTATCACCCAAATATTTCACTGCTCAATGCCAGGATTGACTAATCAGAATCAAGTATTGCAGCAGTGCATTACATAGCAGTGTAGTCCTAGTAACGTTTATGAGCGTGAAGTTCGAAGAGCTTTTAACCAGTTACTCGAGTCTTGTGATGTTGGTAGATGCCAGGGGTCAGTAACAAGCAGTCATAAGATCATAAGACAGATCTTCATACTTCTCATCCCTCGTGTCACTGTTCTTGGATCATATGATGTGACCTCTTTGGAAGCTGCAGCTGTCTGAGTTTTACAGTAGACTGCTAGTGACTCCTTGCTCAGTCAGAACATACAACGCAAACATACACAGTGTCAACATGAAAGACCTTCATTGCTAATGTTCGGCAACACTTTCAAAAATATCATACTTCCTCGATCTTTTATTTTCATTTATTTACTAGTTTTTTCATTCATTCAACTTTCTGGAGGAAAATGATCCTCTAGCTTAAAGGGTTAGTTCACCCAAAAATGAAAATTATGTCATTAATGACTCAACCTCATGTCGTTCCAAACCCGTAAGACCTCCGTTCATCTTCGAAACACAGTTTAAGATATTTTAGATTTAGTCCGAGAGCTTTCTGTCCCTCCATTGAAAGTATATGTACGGTATACTGTCCATGTCCAGAAAGATAATAAAAACGTCATCAAAGTAGTCCATGTGACATCAGTGGGTTAGTTAGAAGTTTTTGAAGCATCGAAAATACATTTTGGTCCAAAAATAACAAAAACTACGACTTTATTCAGCAATGTATTCTCTTCCGGGTCTGTTGTCAATCCGGGTTCACAACTCTCTCAGTGACACTGCTGACGTGTTATCCGGTGCGCACGAGCTTCATTTACAGTCTGAGGGAGACGCACGCTGTATTCAAGCTATTCTACATTGTTTGTATTTTGGTATTGCTAAATTTTTTTTAAATGGTGCGTAAGTGTGCATGTCGCGGATGTCCCAATCACCAAAAACAACCACGGCGACGTAAAAGTGCATTACCAACGCCGACAGATGAAAGGATTCAATGGAATCGATTCAATGGAATCGATTCAATGGAATGGATTCCGGAAGAGAAGACAATGCTGAATAAAGACGTAGTTTTTGTTATTTTTGGACCAAAATGTATTTTAGATGCTTCAAAAAATTCTAACTAACCCACTGATGTCACATGGACTACTTTGATGATGTTTTTATTACCTTTCTGGACATGGACAGTATACCGTACATACACTTTCAATGGAGGGACAGAAAGCTCTCGGACTAAATCTAAAATATCTTAAACTGTGTTCTGAACATGAACGGAGGTCTTACGGGTTTGGAACGACATGAGGGTGAGTCATTAATGACATAATTTTCATTTTCATTTACCCTTTAACATGAGTAGTTCACATATTCATTATTTCAGATAGCTCTATGATAAGCTAGCATTGGTCCATGGTTTTGTGTAGCCTTTACCATTGTGTCCATGGCCTTTTTGGCAGAGACGAGCACGGCTGATTATGTGAACTGTGAAAGGATGCTGTCAGTCAGAAAGGCTTTCATATGCTTAATTGCTTTAGTGAAAATAGGCCATTAGATGCTAGGTTTTTTTTCTAGCTTTTTTTTTGCTCTAGCAAGTTAGCGTGAGCTGAGGCTCAGGTTTTTATGTCAGGGCAGTCAGACAGCACGGCTTCAGTGAAGGACAGTGGGCCAAAATCCAATCTGGCAAACACAACAAATGTGTCCTTATCAAGCCATGAAAATGTTGTTTACATTTCAAGTTCCTTCCGCATAGTTACTGCCCAAACAATGTGCTGATTGCTTATGGGTTAATTATGCAATTACTTTATCATTTAACATTAACATTTTAAAAATAAATACTTAATTTTTTGGTGCTACTAGTGGCACAGAAATGATACCTCTACCTTTAACCTGAGTGTAAAAGTAACCAAAGTACATTGTGACTAAGCAGCTCAATGTTTAAACGCTATTTTGTTGCACTGAGATTCTGTTACATTTCCCTGTTGACTTGTGGGTTATTGGTTTACAGTTAGTTACCATTACGTTTACAGTAAGTGCCATTTGAGTCCAGTGACATCTGTACATTGCAACAAAAATATTGTTCTTAGACTAAGTTCTTCTAGCATGGCAAGGATTAATATCTGCTTACATGATTAATTCTGCCACATTTCACTGTAACCATTGAAAGTGAGGTTGAGTTTGCATACCAGAGCGTGAAAAAAAAAAAAAAAAAACTCGCACAATAGCATAAATCTAGCACATGTTCCTAAAAGGATTATTCATATAAAGCTTCTAAACATTTCTTTTGCACGACATGTCACAGGAGATTAGAATATCTAAGTATTTTGTGGTTTGTTCTTATTCTTTCTTATTCTTAGTCTTCTTATTATTAATAGTAATATGACTTATTTATAATTTTTATCATCGTTTAATTGTAATTTTTGCACAACTAGATCTAAATTTGCTTGCCTTCTAGTTTCGTGACACTCTGAACATGCTGTGAAGTGAAGAATACCACAGGGGATTAGATCAGGCTATAAATATTCATTTCGATCTATTGTTTTATCATTGTGAAACAGCTTGTTCAGTCCCTCTGTCCACTAGCTCTGGGTTTTAGCGACGGCCCCTGGGGTCTGCACTGATCATCTGTATTCAGATGTCTTCTCTTTAGCACACCTGCCCTTGAGTCAGCGGCAGGGGGTCTTTATCATGACTATAGCGCCTCTGTGGGAGACTCAGGAACTGCTGAATTATAGATGAAGATGGGCTTGTGTTCCAGGCAACCTTGAAGCAGGCATTGTATGCAATAAAGGGCAGGTGGAAAAACCACTCGATCAGGGCTATTGTGCCGGTGCATGAGAGTCGAGAGGCAAAAAGTTTTCAGAACAATGTGTTTTTCCTTTTATTACATCAAGGACTCTGCAAGCAATGACACGTTTGACTCAAGAATCTTTAAAGGGTTAGTTCACCCAAAAATGAAAATTCGGTCAATAATATTTGCTAAGCTATATACAATAGTTGTCACCTTTTATTTTTATAGCGCTTTATACAATAGAAAGCAGCTTCACAATAATAAACCGTAAAGTAACAAAACTATTATGCAAACTTTATCAAAATTGAAATTCTGCTGTAAGCAAGATAATAATGTCATTGAGTCCAGTGTGGATTCAGTTCAGTTCAACAGCTGTGTAAAGTTCATTCATTATGAAACAAGTTCTATTCAGCTATAAAGCAGCTATACAGAAGACAATAGTGTCATTATTCAGTTCAGTTCAGGTTTTGTTCTCATCTGATAGTGTCAGAGCAGTCAAATCAATATTACTAAATATTAAGTGTCCCCAACTAAGCAAACCAAATGAACTCCAACTTTATCAGGTGACAGAAATGGAGAAAAAATCCTTGGGAGAAACCGGGCTCAGTCTGGGAAGCAGTTCTCCTCTTGCCTAAATTAACATTTAGCCAGGCATCATTGCAAAATAAACCTTAAGAGTTGTGATACAAGATCCTGATCATGCTGTCAGGGTTTATTTTCCAACAATGACCAGCTGACTCATCTTTGTATTACTTGGATATTTGATTTCTATGGCCAAATAGACCTCAGGCTTGTTGAAGGTTTCAAGTGAAACCACACCACTGCATTTCCTGAAGTTAACAACAATCTCCTCAGTCCTTTAATCATGCAGTTGAACTGTTTTCTTTGTGTATTGCTCACAGAGGAGGAGTTGAGGAAGCTCAGAGAGGAGACAAATGTCGAGACCCTGAAGCTGGAGCTGGAGAAAGAGAAAACGAAAAGAGTCGATCTCGAGCAGAAAATGAATGAAATTCTCAGATCCAGGTATGGGAGGTGATGCTTTTCCACAGTATAGAAGTTTCCCACAACAACATTTGGCATGTCTACATTATATAACTCAATAAATATGCTCCTTTTTAGTTATTTCTATATTTATTTGTTGTTAATACTTTCTAAACATAAGTGTGCTTTGTCCAGACTAGAAGATTCACCACCTCCACCTCCAAAGCCACAAGTCACTTCAGTCAATGGAACAGGTAAAGCTTTGTTTATCCTCCTTATTGGGCTGTAAAATCGATTCATCACGATAAATTGCCTTCAAAATAAAAGTTTGTGTTTGTTTACATAATGTGTGTGTACTGTGTATATTCAAATACGCACATGTATATTTGTCATATATATATATAAATTATACACAATATAATATATATTTATTTTGGAGGCAATTAATTGTGATAAGTCAATTTTAAAGCCCTACTTTAGACCCACTTACTTATGCATTCAAATGGAAATTTTGACATCTCTAAAAGCAATGCTTCATCATATTAACTTTTGTCTGTTGTTGTTTTGACCCTACATTCATATTTATTGTATGGTGCACGTATAACACCACATGTGCGAGTGACTTGAGTGCTTGAAAACAAAGTCCACTAAAAAGCGAGCATGCACCGAATGAGTCTTTCCACGCTAACAGCCAAATGAGTATGGCAGAATGCGGAAAATGAAGTATAATCGGGCCTTAAAGGATTAGTTCACTTTAAAGGTGCCCTAGATTCAAAAATTTAATTTACCTTGGCATAGTTAAATAACAAGAGTTCAGTACATGGAAAAGACATACAGTGAGTTTCAAACCCCATTGTTTCCTCCTTCTTATATAAATCTCATTTGTTTAAACGACCTCCGAAGAACAGGCGAATCTCAACATAACACAGACTGTTACGTAACAGTCGGGGTGTACGCCCCAATATTTGCATAATGCCAGCCCATGTTCCCAACATTATAAAAGGCATTAGACAAGGGCAGCCAGTTAATGTCTGGAGCTGCACACAGCCGAATCATCAGACTAGGTAAGCAAGAACAACAGCGAAAAATGGCAGATGGAGCAATAATAACTGACATAATCCATGATAGCATGATATTTTTACTGATATTTGTAAATTGTCTTTCTAAAAGTTTCGTTAGCATGTTGCTAATGTACTGTTAAATGAGGTTAAAGTTACCATCGTTTCTTACTGTATTCACGGAGACGAGCCGTCGCTATTTTCATTTTTTAAACACTTGCAGTCTGTATAATTCATAAACACAACTTCATTCTTTATAAATCTCTCCAACAGTGTAGCAATAGCCGTTAGCCACGGAGGACAGCCTCAAATTCACTCAGAATAAAACTTTAACATCCAAATAAATACTTTACTCACATAATTCGAAGCATGCATACAGCATGCATGACGAACACTTTGTAAAGATCCATTTGAGGGTTATATTAGCTGTGTGAACTTTGTAAATGCGCTGTAATATAGTCGAGAGCTGGTGTGGCAGGGAGCACGTGATTTAAGGGGGCGGCGCCGAGTGTAAATCAGTGCATTGTTAATGATGCCCCAAAATAGGCAGTTAAAAAAATTAATTTAAAAAAATCTATGGGGTATTTTGAGCTGAAACTTCACAGACACATTCAGGAGACACCTTAGACTTATATTACATCTTGTGAAAGAACGTTCTTGGGCACCTTGGGCACAATCAAAGTTCTATTAATAATCACCCTGATGCTCCTAAGCTTTATAATGGCAGTGAATGGAAACCATCTGTTTGAAGCTTAAAAGAGTGCATCCATCCATCATAAACATACTCCATGCAGATCCGGGGGGTTAATAAAGGCCTTCTGAAGTGAAGCGATGCGTTTGTATAAAAAAAAAAAAAATAAATAATAATAATAATAATAATAATAATAATAATAATAATATATATATATATATATATATATATATATATATATATATATATATATATTTTACTATTATTTTATTTATTTATTTATTTTTTTGTGCGTATTTGAATATCCATATTTAACACGTTATAAAGTAAAACAACTGGCTTCCAGCCAAATGGCAATACTGACTCCTCTTGCGTCTAAAGCATAACTTACGCAATGTATAATGTAGGACGTAACGAGTACGTCATGGCTTACCGTAATACCAGTAGTATGTTGCGTAAGTAAGTAAAGTCTGTTTGGCAGGAAGCTAGTTATTTTACTTTATAACATGTTAAATATGGATATTTTTATTACACATCGCTTCTCTTCAGAAGGCCATTATTAACCCCCCGGAGCTGCGTGGAGTATGTTTATGATGGATGGATGCACTTTCTTGAGCTTCAAACAGGTGGTTTCTATCCACTGCCATTATAAAGCTTGGGAGCATGAGGGTGATTATTAATATAACTCAGATTGAGTTCATTTAAAGTCATATACACCTAGGATGGCTTGAGGGTGAGTAAATCATGGGGTAATTATCATTTTAAAGTGAACAAATCCTTTAAGTTACCCTACAATAAGTCTTATTGCTGAGTAACAAAAAAAGATATGCATTATATCGTAATCTGGGATGTGTTCTGCACAAAAATGCAGCCTTTATTGGAGAATGCATAATAATGAGTGGTCCAAAACATGATTACATGCAGTCTACACCTAAATAATATGTGTTTTATATGGTTTTGAGAATGACATATTTGGCTTTACTCTTGCTATTTGTGTTGTGTTGTGTTGGGAGATGGTTTGGATGTGCGTTGTGTAACTACTAGCTCCAGGCACACAGTCCCTCATTTAGAAAAATCCGGATTCATCAACATTAGAATGAGAAGAATAAATTGAATTGCATACGCACCTGTTCTGCCTGAAATGTTGCCTGGCAGTTTTGTTCTGTGCGCTAAACAACACTTTATTAGTGAATGAGAACCAGTGCCCTTATTTTGAAGTTCATTTGAGGAACATGATTATAGATTATCCATCGCTTCAGCTGATTGATAGTGGATTTTAGCTTTTGACAATCGCTTTGTTTCATGCTTCAGATATTTTGTTATATCACAGTTCATTCTTTTATTATTTTGTCAACTGCAGTTTATGTACATGAGTTTTATTTCTTTTATTTCACCTATAATTAAACATCTCTTGGAACGACTGATAAAGCAAAAACAAGGGTCCCTCCTCATTTTCACACCATACTTTAATCCTGAATATATCTCTGCACTAGAAGTGTCACTTTCTATGAGCCGTTTGTCTCTTTTAGATTAACATTTGTGATAATGCTCAAACGAATTCTGAGAATATTACAGCTCTTTTTAGGTTGTAGATGTTCATATTGTGAATCGGTTAAATGTCTGTAATGCTGCATTGAAGTGTTGTTCTGTTTTTGAACTGATAGGGGACAAACAGAAGGAGACCTTAAGCTCTCGGCTGTGGAAATGGCTCTATGAGCGATTTGGTGTTTATATCGAAGACTTCCGCTTTCAGCCTGAGGAGAATACAGTCGAGACTGAGGAACCACTAAGTGCTAAAAGGTGAGCAGCCCAAATAAAGCCTCCTTTGGTTTGTTTAGATTAATAATTTACAGGTTCTGAAGGCAGGTTGAACAGAGAACTGCTCAAGCCATGGGTCATTCCTGTTATGCAGTACCTTTTGAACTGTTACTTTTTAAAAATGTATGCTTGTGTTGTATTTTAAAGGTCCTGTTCTTCGTGATCCCATGTTTCAAACTTTAGTTAGTGTGTAATGTTGTTGTTGTTAGAGTATAAATAAAATCTGTAAAATTTTAAAGCTCAAAGTTCAATGCCAAGCGAGATATTTTATTTACCAGAAGTCGCCTACATCGAACGGCCAGTTTGGACTACATCCCTCTACTTCCTTCTTTAATGACGTCACTAAAACAGTTTTTTGACTAACCTCCGCCCACAGGAATACACAAGAGTTGCGTTTGTAGAGTGTGTTTGTCGCCATGTCGTCGAAACGCTGTTATTTTCATCCCGCAGTCCAATCACCGGGTCTGATTCCGGCTCAAATTGATAGGGTAAAATTAAAGACATGTTTATAATAACACTGAGCGCGTGCATCTCCACGTTATGGTAAGAGGCGTGACCTTTCCGGGCAAGGTTCGCTAAGCTGCTGTCGAATCACAACACAGGAACCGCTGGCACAATCAGAACTCGTTACGTATTTCTGAAGGAGGGACTTCACAGAACAAGGAAGTCATCAGCCCGTTTTTATGACAGTGGAAACAGCGGTATACAGATAAGTAAATTATGTGAAAAATACTGTTTTTTTTTTTTTTTTTTTTTTTACACGCGAAACATGAACACATGTTATATTGCACACTATAAACACAATCAAAGCTTCAAAAAAACATGAAAAACGGGACCTTTAAGGAAGTATTTGTATAAAAAGGTATACCTTAACTCCAAATTAACCCTGGTCAGACTCATACTCTGGTCAAATATGCTAAAACATTTTGAAGTTATTTACACACTATTAAATTACTTAAATGTATTATATATTATATTTATTATATTATATTATATTATATTATATTATATTATATTATATTATATTATATTATATTATATTATATTTATTTTTACATTTACATTTAAAGTGTTTTTTGTTTTTTGTTTTTTTTTTGTTATAAAAGACCAAGGGCATAAGAAAATATTCCAAGAAAATATGTTTTCTTTGAAACCTTTTGAATAAATAAACAAATGAACACCTTCATTAACTGCCAGTTTTTGTCAAAATCATGACAAAATGGCAATATCGTCTGTGCTGATAGCCTACTGGTTAGAGCACCGACAAATGACGCAAATGCGTTCATGCCGATATTTGCCGATCCTGCCTCCCTCTTTCTGCCCAATGCTTTCCTGTGTGCTCTCTACTGTCCTCTCTAAATAAAGGCATAAAAAGCACAATAAAATATAACTTAAAAAAAATGAAAAATAAAAATGGCAATATCCACTAAAACCAAAATAAATTTGAGATTTTCCTGATTTATAGTCCAGCTTTATGTTCAGTTAATTGCAATTTTATGAAAATAAAACTAACATGATTTCCCTCTTTAAAACTTTTTTTCATTCATATATATATATATATATATATATATATATATATATATATATATATATATATATATATATATATATATATATATATATATATATATATATATATATATATATATATATATATGTTTCATATTTTTATATGAAGTTTCATATTTTATCCAATATATTTAGATGTATATAATGGAAATGAACTGCATAATGGTAATGTCCTGGATGTAATTTTGTTAGGTGTAAATAAAAAAGATTAAAATGAATAATTCTTAATTGTATTTATTTATTTAAAATTTAAATTATTTTAATTAACTTAAATTATTGTAATGTTGAGCTAGGTAGGACATTCACTCTCATGTCTTTACTGTAGTCAGCCCAGCTTACAGTCTCAATTTTCATGCTATTTCTAGCTTTATCATTTCACCCTCCCAACGGATGTCATTAAATAATTAATTTTCTTTTCTCCTCTTTGCAGATTAACTGAAAATATGAGACGACTCAGTAAGTATTTTCATACTGCAGCCCAAAAAACCCCTCCAAGCCATAATGCAAGAAATTTTAACAGATTGCAGCCCCATTTTAATTCCCAATCAGCCTGTGTTTAATTCCCATCACCTCTGCTGTGTCACGGGCATGAAACTGACTGTGTTCTGGTCTGTGTGTTGCGTGTGTGTTTTCAGAACGGGGTGCTAAGCCTGTAACTAACTTCATGAAGAACCTTTCTGCCTTATCCAGCTGGCACTCTGTCTACACGTCAGCCATCGCCTTTATTGTGAGCACGGCCCACCACCCACACAAACCCCTCAAACACTATTCATCACTGTTTATCATGTTTATGTAGCCACCCGGTCCAAAGTGTCTGTTTTACTACCATAAAGCAAATGAAATGTGTTGCCAAGCTTATTATTGTCTGTATATCACCAGATACAGAAAAGCCCCGCCTCAGGTTAAACTAATCTGTTACACTGTTTAATGTTTATTAGGTCAGTGTGATTAAAAGTTGGCTGATCTTAAAATACAAACATGTAGATATATAGTGCCGCCACATGTTTCTGTTTGGTCGCTGACATGATTTGAACACGCCTGACATGCCATCCTTCATTTTAATGTCTTCTTCCCTCTCATCTTTTCCACAGATCTATATGAATGCTGCCTGGCATGGCTGGGTTATCCCCATGTTTCTATTTTTAGCCATTCTGCGGTTGTCCTTGAATTACCTCATAGCAAAGTACGTCCGACATAATCTATCACTGGTTCAATTCACAACTAGTTCACAAACCCATGTGCTGGTTGCATGACAATGGGATCTGATGATTCATAATTATATATCCCTTTTACTATTATTATTTAGAGCAAATTAATTTTACTATTACATTTTTAAAAGACGTAAATGTTGCATTTAAATCCTTTTAATGTACTAATTTTACTAAAACAGTTCTGTCTGTATTTTTTCAGAGGTTGGAGGATACAGTGGAGCATTGTGCCTGAGGTGTCCGATCCAGTGGTAAATATTAGCCACATTTCGATTTATTAACATCAGTAAGTTGTTAAAATTTGCTTGAAAAGCCTTAATGGTTAATTTGTGCTCTTTTTTTTTATTAGGAACCTCCGAAGGAAGATCTTACAGTCTCAGAGAAGTTCCAGTTAGTGTTGGATGTTGCACAGAAAGCACAGGTAAGTGATCTGTAACTTTGTTCTAGCTGTGGTGGTGTAATGCAGACACATTTCACAAAGCTGTGATGTCTTTTCACAGAATCTATTTGGAAAGATGTCAGACGTATTGGAAAAGATCAAAAAGTGAGTATGTTAGATATTCAATTGTGGGGATGGGCAGTACGACAGTATATAGGTTGAGATGTCATTTGATTCTGCTTCTTTTTTTCTCTCTCTCTCTCTCTCTTCTTTTTTTTTTATTTAGCTGATTTTTAAAATTCAGTACCAAGAAACATTTTTAACTTGTGTATTAACAGTATTTTTATTCAAGTTCCAAATAAATAAATTCTAAATTATTTAATTGACTGGATTATCTTATGATTGTGATCTATTTATAAAAATATATTTTGGTGTATTATTATTATATATTATATATAATATATATATATTATTATTATTATTATTATTTTTTAAAAGTGCTACTGTGAGAGCATAATTTTGATTATTTATAATTACCCATACCATGATATTGCTAAGATTTTGGTAGTACGGACCTGTTTAAGTATGTTGTATTACATAAATGTATATTTCCATGCATATATGTATGATGTGCATTGCATTGCAGCCTGTTCATGTGGGTGCAGCCTGAAATCACACAGAAACTGTATGTTGGTTTGTGGATGGCCTTTATCGCTTCCTGTTTGCTGCCATATAAACTCATGGGCTTCATGATTGGTAAGAAATTCGGTTTGACATGTGACAACATTTTTAATGTGCTTTTTTTTGACTCAAGTCATTTTCATTTATTTGCGATTTATTTCAGGGATCTATGCCGGCATCAAATTCTTCATTATTGACTTTATCTTCAAAAGTTGCCCCAAACTGAGGGACAAGTATGACACACCCTACATTGTATGGGCCAACTTACCCACAGACCCGCAGCTCAAAGAGCGTAACAACGCCACACTGAGCAGACGGGTGAGTGAAACTGTTCACGTGCACAAAACTTTTGTTCCAGTTCCAAAAAACTCGTAAAATATTAATCCCGATTCCTTTTTGCCTCTTTGTGGTGAGGAACTCTGACTGAAAATGAGCGATAGCTTCCTCTTTTTAGTTAGTAGCCTTTATTTAACTAACATACAACTCTCATTCAAGAGTGACCTGGCTAAGATGGCAAAAGAATATATAATATAATATAATATAATATAATATAATATAATATAATATAATATAATATAATATAATATAATATAATATAATATAATATAATATAATATAATATAATATGAGAATTCTAGAGTGACCTGGCCAAGCTGTAAAAATGTATGTATGTGTGTATAATATATATATATATATATATATATATATATATATATATATATATATATATATATATATATATATATATATATATATATATATATATATATATATATATATATATATATATACACACACACATATATTACATATGTACATACATACATATATTATGTATATATTATTTGTATATGGTTTGTTTCATTTCATTATATTTGTATTTTATATTTTTATAAAATATTTTAGATTTTTTATTGTATTTTATTTTATTTTATTTGTATATCATTTTATTGATTGATTGCCATCTTAGCCAGTTCACTCTTGAATAAGTATTGAATAAGTTGTATCTAAACAAATATATATCGTAGCATTATATTATATTATATATTATATTATATTTGGATATATTTTAATTATATTTGTATACATTTTATTTTATCTTTATATATTTTTATTTTATATTTATGTATTTATTTTTTATTACCATCTTAGAATAAGAGTTGTATCTAATATATATATATATATATATATATATATATATATATATATATATATATATATATATATATATATATATATATATATATATATATATATATATATCGTAGCCTTATATTATATTATATTATATTATATTTGGATATATTTTATTTATTTTTTTATTGCCATCTTAGCCAGGTCACTCATGAGTAAGAGTTGTATCTTGGTGCTAGTAACATCTCAAAATAAGTTAAATATAATTTCAAATGAGATTTTAAAAGAAATAAACTAAAACAAATAAATAAAATGGAGGACAGATAAATGGCATCTACAAGATGGTTAAACATGAATTCAGTCAATTGAGGATTTGTAATTCCTCTTTTTCATTAATAAATGGCAGGATTTTGGTTTGTGTGATGGTCTGTCACATGTTCATTCTGTTATTTTTCCTCTCTCAGCTGTCTGGGTTTGAAAAGGTAGGGATCTAGTGTGGCCTTTGGTTTGACAACAGTGCCTGTGTTTGCCACCAATGGCTGGTCCTGCGTATGTGTGTTTTATATATGTGTGCGTGTTGTCAGGAATATGCAGTATGACACTGACAATGTCTGTTGGCAATTGGATCAAAAATCGTCAACTTCAAAATGCATCTTCTGACTAATTTGCACAAAACTTATATGAACAAGATTGTAAAGATAAGTACCAGGATGTTTTTGATCCATCGTCATCAGACAAGGTGATAGTGTAGAAATCCTGTGTGTGAGTGTGTGTGTGTGTGACATGCGGGGTTTATATCTGAGAGTTTCTCTGCTCTATACTATAGTTTAGTGTAAAATGTAGTGTAGGCATAATAGTATTTTGAAGCAGTGACTACATCAGAGCAGTCAAGCTTTTACATATTTTAGCGACAAATGACACTTTATGGAGAGACATTTGTTGAGAATTATAAGGAAACTATCAACCTTTTCTATTCATACACAACTTGCTATTTTTTTCCCCCCATGATTACATAAATGTCTTGTGTAGGTGGCTAGAAACTCTGAAAAGCTTGACTCTTCTGGTGTTGCCACCTTGTAGTGTTTACTTTTCAAAGCTAGTTTACAGTTAACTCTCAGGAAACGGAGAGGTGAAGTGGTGATCAGAGGAATTCTATTAGAAATTAAATTATATATGCACATTTACTTTCAAAATGGTTGTTATTTGAATAATGTTGCATATTATGCGATTGTATGACTGTAGGATCCAGGTTTTGTCATGTTTGAGCCCTGGCCTTGAATTGGCTATATTTAGTCAGTTGTGTCAGAATTAGTCAACATTTCTTTTGCAGATTTGTTGTATTTGCAGACGTACTCTCTATGCACGATGAAGAAGTTTTCTGCAAATATAATGTTTCTTCAACTGTGGCTACTTGTCCTGTAGATTTTTAGAAAATAAAATCCCTTAACATACACTTTTCTTACTCTCAAAACTTTATATAATTTGTCTACTAACAAAGTCAAAAGTAGACATTCATGATTCAAATATTGATGATTCGAATATTTCTATAAAAATATTGAAAATTGCTGTAAAAAGTTTTCACACAATAGATGTTTTCACTCTCTGTTTATATTATTATAGTTTTATCATTATTATTGTTGTTGTTGTTGTTATAGATAATTTCTTTAAAGCTGCAGTCCATAAGTTTTGCCTCTTTGTCGCCATCTCTGTTTGAAACCTGCAACTGCAGTTATTTGTGGAATTATTATCTTTACTTGAGTTGTGCATCAGCATTACAATCTGCCATTAAAATAAGTTAAATTATTCCAGCTGCTGTGAGAAAAGGCTATAAATGATCCGCCACCTGCCGCATCCTCGCATGATATAGCCTACTAGCTGGGACTCCTTTATGTAAACAGACGTGACGTAATGACGCAAAGACGAATGGCGGCATGCTCGAATTTCCAGCGGAAACCCACCAGTACCGATTTTATTATAAAACATTATTACAAGCTTACCATTGTGAATCGAGCTAAAGTAAGGAGATAGTTTTGAACACTGGCTGGTTATGTACTTATGTACCAAAGTTATGGACTGCAGCTTTAAATTATAGGAGGTTATAATAACACCAATAATTAATAACAATAAATAAAACTAAGATAGTATAAACAGAGTGAAAAGAGTGAAATAAACAATGTTATCATTTAATTGTATTATGTGTAGATTTAATTATTTTAAATTTTTAAATTTATTTTAACATGATGTTAATGTTTTTTTCTGTTCAGTTTTAATATTGTTGTTATTATTGGTTTTTATTATTATTATTATTATTATTATTATTATTACTATGTATAATTATAAAAATCTATTATAGTAACAATAAATATTTGTTTTTTATTTATTTTAAATGAATAATTATTATTATTATTATTATTATTATTATTATTATTATTGTCATTAAAATTGACAAAATAAGAGTGAAAAAACATGTAACGTCTTATGTATAGATTTTTTTTTTTTTTTTTTTTTTATTGTTATCCATTTTATTAATAATAATAATAATAATAATTTGTATAACTTTGTATAACATTTAAATCTATTCAGAAGATAATTAGATAAATTCATGATGGCATTGAAAAGTTTTCAAATTTGAATGTGAATATATTATTAATTTTATTTAAAATGTCAATTTTAAATAGTGTTTTACAAAAAGTTCTTCTGTTCATTTTAATATAAATCTACTCCTACGACTTAAAAGTGCCCATAGTTGAAGAAATGCCCATAAACATTTATCAGATCTTGTATTGCTCTGCCCCTAACTCTAACACATACTGTAAACAAACTAATACCTTGGTAATATAGTAGTATGTTGGTGAGTTTTAATACCTATAAGTGGCTGTTAAACTCTGGCTTTGAGCTTTGCACTAGTCCTCAGCACCCTCCAGGCATCCCTCGCTACTGTTTGGCATCCAACCCAGAGAACTGAGTCTCACCAGCTGATCTCAGGAGTCCACATGCAGCTGAGCCTCTGACCCATCATTCACTGTGCTATAGGTCAACACTGCTGCTTGGCTCAATGGCATTCACTGGTTTTATCACGATTGACAAGCTTTCCCCACACGGGTGCTGTTTTTGGGGCCCCTCAAGTGCTGATCTATGATCAATTCTGTTCTTTATATGGTGAGGAGTTAAAGGATAGCATTGATCCTTCATTGGCACACAGGAACCTTGCGGTTCTGGGCCTTTATTTACACGTCCTGCTCCTAAATCGATCATTTTGCTTGTTCCTCACAGCAGATCCAGCCGACGGTAGCACGTGGCAGTCAGTCGGCTGGAATGTCATGCGGGATTGGCCGTGAGGAGGAAAGCGGACGGGCCTACAACACCAAGAGAGGCCCGTTTCATGAAGTCTTCAACTTGTCTGAAAATGAGCGCCCCCTGCCAGGTGGGAAGGGAAACTGCAGTAGCCTTTGAATATTTCATATGTACTTGCTGTGTTGTTCAGTTGTAAAAGAATGTGCGATTTGATTCACAGTGTGCGAGAATGGATGGCGATGTTGCTTGATCAACAGGGACAGGAAAATGCCGACTGACTACATCCGCAATGGTGTCCTCTATGTCACAGAAAAGTATGCATGTTCAGATGGACGTGTACTGCAGAACAGCAGTATTTTATTTTAGTTTACTGTTTTGCAGATTATCCATTTTTGGGGCTTTTTCAGATTCAGCTACATTTTGAATGCAATAAATGACATTATTTGCAAATGTGTAAATGTTTTGTCATATTTAAAAAATAAGGCACAAGAGCTTTGCAGTCCCTCATGATAAAAGTATGTGTTTTGTGGTTTTAGTTACCTGTGTTTCGAGAGCTCCAGTTCCCGGGCGACCTCCTCGAAAAAGAACAAAGTCATCAAGCTCCAAGACATCACAGATATTCAGAAGGTCTGCCCGATGTTTGTAGATGTTTAACTTATTTTTATTGAGAGCTTAGTTTCTAACTGGATTCTCTACACATTTTAACAGTACAAGGTGTTGTCAGTATTGCCTGGATCTGGGATGGGGATCTCAATTACAACACCATCTACTCTAAAGGTAAGTGGCCAGCAACCAATTTACAGAATATCAGAGAGCCGATTATTCAGAATTATATTTCCTGATACCGGTAGTTTGATTTTCTTAAAGGGTTAGTTCACTTCTGAATGAAAATGTCCTGATAATCTACTCACCCCCATGTCATCCAAGATGTTCTTAATTTCTTTTTGACTGAAGAAAGACAGACATGGTTTTTAAGGAAAACATTCCAGGAATTTTCTCCATATAGTGGACTTCAGTGGGGTTCAATGGGTTGAAGGTCCAAATCACTTCAAAGAGCTCTACACAACTCTAGACGAGGAATAAGGGTCTTATCTAGTGAAAAGATCAGTCATTTTCTAAAAAAAAAAAATGAATATACTTTTTAACCACAAATGTTCGTCTTGCACTAGCTGTGCGATGCGCCACGCATGACGTAATCACGTTAGTAAGATCACGCGTGACGTCGGTGAAAGTACAGATCCAGTGTCTACAAAGCGAACATGCAAAGACTACATCAAATGCTCTTTACCAAAAAAAGGTAAAACTACGATATCGGATGATTTTGAAGTTGGAGGAGAAAATGAGATGGAGTTTTTCACCCTACCGCGGTACCTCCGCCTACATCACATGACCTTTCTAACATGATTACATAATGCATAGCGGATCGCAGAGCTAGTGCAAGATGAGCATTTGTGGTTAAAAAGTATATACATTTTTATTATTTTTATATATCCATCATTTTAGTAGATAAGACCCTTATTCCTCGGCTGGGATCATGATATTTACCTGCCTGTGCAACTTTTTCTTTTATGTATTCTTCTAATTTATAATTATATACACCGCGTTCCAAATTATTATGCAAGAGACAAATCAGTAAGATTTCTGTACAATAAACATTCAGATTTTAGTTTTTCTAAGAAAATGTTTGTTCATTTATTTATCCATGTCTTTTTAGATAACTGGTATCAATCTCAGACAAAATAATTTGCCAGGTCTACTTAGATAAATGGAAATCCTACTTAGAGGTTGTTCCACATTATTAAGCAAGTCACAGTTCTCATGCAATATGGGGAGGAAGAAAGATCTTTCTGAAGATGAAAAGCATGAAGTGGTTCAATGTTGTGCAAAAGGCATGAAAACAACTAATATTGTGTGAAACTGAATGGAGATACAGAAATTATCATGAGATTTGTGAGTGATTTAGAGCACAGCAGAACTCAGTCAGATAAAGGCTTATTAATGAAAGTTCCTGTCAAAAAAATTAATTGTATTAAAAGGGCAGCTATAAAAAAGCCAGTGTTGAGCAGCAAACAGGTATTTGAAGCTGCTGTTGTCTCTGGAGTCTCAATTGCATTTCAGCCGCTCCAAACCAAACCTCACAAAGAGAAACATTTACAGTGGGTGTAGAAATACATGAAGACTAATTTTTAAATAGTTTTATTCACTGACTAATGCCATACTACAATGGATGGTCTAAATGGATGGATTCTGGATGGTTGGTGAATGGCCACCACGTTCCAACAAGACTGCGACGTCAGCAAGGAGCTGGTGGGTGATGATTTGGGCTGGAATACTGGGAGGTGAGATGAAGGGTATTAAAATGACTTTTGCAAGATATGTGGAGTTCATAACTGGCCATTTTCAGCTATGGTATAAAAAGTAGGATAGTGCCTTCTGAAATGCAATGCACTATGCACTATCCCATGCTGCAAAAAAAACAACACAGCAATAAAACTGTTTGAAAATGTATTTCTACCCACTGTAAATGTTTCTCTTTGTGAGGTTTGGTTAGTGGTGGCTGAAATGCATCTTTACACACAACTGCCAGCCTGCATGGAGAGCTTCTTGAGACTCCAGAGACACCAGCAGCTTCAAATACCTGTTTGCTGCTCAACACTGGCTTTTTTTATAGCTGCCCTTTTAATACAATTAATTTTTTTGATAGGAACTTTCATTAATAAGCCTTTATCTGACTGAGTTCTGCTGTGCTCTAAATCACTCACAAATCTTATGATAATTTGATAGTCTCCATTTAGTTTCACACAGTATTAGTTGTTTTCATGCCTTTTGCACAACATTGCACCATTTCATGTTTTTCATCTTCAGAAAGATCTTTCTTCCTCCCCATATTGCATGAGAACTGTGACTTGCTTAATAATGTGGAACAACCTCTAAGTAGGGTTTCCATAGACCTGGCAAATTATTTTGTCTGAGATTGATACCAGTTATCTAAAAAGACATGGATAAATAAACAAACAAACATTTTCTTAAACTAAAATCTGAATGTTTATTGTACTGAAATCTTACGGATATGTCAATTGCATAATAATCTGGAACGCAATGTACTTACTGTCTATAATAGAATATTAAGGTGATATTTTTCAAGGTCGTTTACATAGTTCAGTTCCTTCCCCTTCATCTTGCCAAGTTTCTTTGCACATTGTATTATCTGTCTCCAAACCATGGCACCACAGTGAGCACCAGCGGCAGCTGTTTACCACTGTAGCTATTGGTAACAAAGAAGGTGCCAAAAAAGAAAAAGTTCAGCTCGCACACTAACTGAATGTGAAATGGTTACTGAATTATAGCATTGGTTATATTATATGATATGACAATCTAAAAGACATCATAAAGCGATTGCTGGATGTTTAATCAGGCACCAAAACTGAGTGTCCATCTCTTGGATCTCTTTCATACCAACCGCGAATCATACTGAAATCCATGTGAACTCGATTCGATGCTGAAACGCAGCTTTTAAGCTAACCTTATTGTAACGTCAAATGGATCAAAATCATTAGTGTGAAAAGTGCCCTAACTGTTTCATCTCATGTCTCTTCCTTAGCCTCTCGTGTTTGGTGCCATGATTCATCGGGACGAGGCCTTCGATGCCATCCACACTCAGTACATGAAGATCATAAATACCATAGCACCTACCACAGTCACAAACCCAGAGACATAGCTGGATCAACATATGACGTAAGGTAGTCCATAAGGCAGCCCTCACCTTAATGTAGCACTATCCTAACCACTATATGGAGAAGATGGCTTCCAGAAGTTGTCTGCCCAATCTCCAACCCAAAACGATGGATTTGAGGAGGAGAAACTGCAAAAAAAAAAAAAAAAAAGTTTTTCATATCCTCTTTTAGATTACATGTGAGTATTAGGAAGGGGTGTTTTATATAATGTTCTCTCAAATGGCGTAATATAATCTTACACAAGTGTTTGTCCAGATGGGTCTTATTTTATAAGGTTAGGGGTTGGTTGTGGTTTGTTTGTCCTGTGTCCTACAACAGCGAAATGCCACTTCAGAACAGGAGCTGGTACTCCTTTATGTCTCACAGAGGGCTTTGTGTGATCTGTGTGTAGTCAGACCATATAACCGTCTCTGAGCTTACCGCCATTTTCACTTAATTGCATCACCGCTGGCCTTGCACAAAGAGAAACAGCACTTAGTGTTGCTGAGAGCTTTTAGATGTGATTTAGGAGGAAAGGAACAGACTTAACCGTCAACCGAAATCCATACGCGCAAAAAGCAGCTCACAACTGCCGACCACACCGTTCCTTGGGACGCGCCAACTTTCTCTTCGTTATTTGTGATACTTGTATTAACTTATGACATAAAAACAACCTCACATTTGAAAGGAATAGTTCACAAAATGATCATTTTGCTGTTTACACTCATGTTGGTTTAAACTCATATATTTAGGCGGAATGTCCAAGCTGCTCTTTTCACCCAAAAACGAAAATTCTGTCAACATTTACTCACACTCATGTTGTTTCAGATCTGTGGGATGCAACAGAAGATATTTTGAAGAATTTTTTTTTTTTTTTCTTTCATACAATGAAAGTAAATGGGGTCTGAAACAACACTGGACCCTACTGACTTTCATTGTATGGAAAGAGAGAAAAAAGTTTTCAAAACACCTCATAGTAGGTTTGAAACAATATGATATACGCCTTGGCTGAACTGTCCTCAAACTGGTTTGGATAAACATCAGGGTGCATAAAAACTTTTTTTTTTTTTTTTTTTTACTTAAAGCACAAAAATATCATCGGTCTTACTCATTAAATGAATGTGCACAAATAAAAGACTGTTCAAACTAATGTTAATATATTAATTCTCATTCCTTGTCATTGAGCCCTGAGATTATTGAAGTATTTAATGCCTTTTTGAATATGGTTAGTTAAGTAGATAGTCTTAATTTACTAATATTGTACCCCAAAATAAGATCTGATTACTGAAGAAAGCACAGGCTAATTTCTCTATCTATGTAATATGTTATGATTCTTCTAAAAGTGTGCGTAGGGAACTCCAAATTAACATGATACATAAAGGTACTACTTTGTTTTACTCATTCATAACCTGTAACTTTTGACTATGCAGATTTTAACAGCTCCTTTTGGATAAAAAGCAGGTCTTTTCTTTCTTAAGAGAGGAGAGGGTCTGACAGTATGTCATGGTTTTCTGGTTTATTTGTTCCCGACACTTTTTTTTCCTCTTCTAATGTTTATGCTTTTTAAAATGTGCTGTGCTAAATTGCACTTTAGACAGTCACTTATTCTTTTGTTTACTTTTGTTTCTCATCTGCCTTATTCTGCCTTATTTAATTTTGTTTGCCACATTATCTTTCTTCAAGTCATTTTGAGTCAGTATATGCCTGTTTACCAAGTTTTTAAAAGGCACTTTTGGGTTTAATAAATATATGGCCACTTATATAGTGGAAGAGCATTTAGTTAGAATAAATATGACGGTAATTGTCTGTGCAGAAGTATGTATTTGTGAAACCAATATATTAGTGCACCTTGGTTTTATTAATTTCACCTTTTAACATTGTTCTGAAATCAAATTCCATTAATTATTGATTCTTGAAGTGGAAAAATTTTACCACCAATGATTGTCATTTGCCAAATAAATGTGTATTGTTGTTTGCACTCTGTTTCTGCCCCAGAACAGTTTCGTTTACAGACATTTGTGTTCCGCAATAGGCTAGTTTGATCCCTGGAGCAATGGGGGCATGAAAATTAGCCTTTGTTGCCTGTGATGAATGTTAAAGGAGCTGGAAAATCATAGTTTTTAAATGCCTTGTTGAAACAACATTTTATTCTTTTATTTTGCATTCTAACACATCCAGCTTTAAGAATTTGATTACTGTTCCCTGGAAGTTGTTGGTTGTAGCATGAAAGGGTGTTGTTTTTGTGTTATTTCACTCAGTGTATTACTCTGTTCAAGTCTTTTACGTATCTGTTTAGTTGGTTGTATAGCCCACAGTTGTCACAATCACATTTACATTGGTACGGCCACCCAACAACTGGGTTTAATAGACTTTGCAGAGGAGCAACCACAGTAACTACACAGAGACTTGAGTAAATCTGAATGTGACTGGATGTTTGTTTATCAGACATTTGTATTTACACTGGATGTACATGTCTGGTAAACTCTTTCCTGCTTTCCTCTGATTAGTCTTCATTGGAGAGAAATAAACTCGGAGTTCTTTGTAACCTTTGCTTATTTTCTTTTTTTCCACCTGTGGAAATGCCAAACAGCATTGTTCAATGAAATAAATGCGAGACCCAAATGTCAGTTCTAATATATCCGAGTGCCAGTGTTGGGGAGTAACTAGTTACATGTAACAGCGTTACAAAATAAATGTAACGGTAATACATTAGTTACTGAGGGGGAAAAAATGTGTAATTAAATTAGTTACTTATGAAAATGTTAACGATTACAAAGGGGGTTACATCTGAATATTTTATGTAAAAAGCTAGAATATGTTACAGCATATGATCACGCTATCATTCATTCGAGGGCTGTTAAACCGTTCAAGCGCGATAAGACTCAAAAATCCTGGCGCGCGTCCACACACACACACACACACACACACTCGTGCGCGCAGACATCGCGCGGCCGCACTGAGTTCTCTCAAAGACTATAGCATTAGATTGAACGGACAAAAACTCACAAAAGTATGCCAAAATGTCCGCTTTGTCGAGTATCCTCGTAAGCACAGTCTTAAATGAGTTAAATAAAGTCTTAAATGACCGTTAAGAGTTGTGAGGACATCGGAGGTGTGTCAGATCCACGTCATGTGCAGCCGGTCTTAAAGGGACAGAAGCCTAATAAACCCGCTGTTATATGTTAATGAAACTATAAAAGACAAAGAAAATCACTCACTGCTCTTAACTGAGCTTTTGTAACTTTAATAAGGATTAATCTATATTTAATTTATAATTGAAAAGTTCATTTACAAAAATCGATAAACGCCATTTAAAAAAAATAAAATAAAAATTAAGTGCTGTGCATTATTCAACATATAGCACGTTCTGTACCCTAAATCCATTTTGTCAGAAAAGCCGGTTTTGTCCAGTCAGGCATCGCAAGTTCACGTTTTACAGCAGAAGCCGACAAGCGCCCTTGTTGTTTGTGTACAGAAACCGGTAAGTCCGTTTTAGCGAATCAGCGCGCAGTTCAGGTCAGGTGACAACGCTTCTAGTCACTTCAAAAAGATGCGCTAGCTGAGAGAAGTTTTGTCAAAGCTGACTAAAAGTGATCGAGGATTTATAATTTCGACTCCTGTAAGTCCACCATACACGACTTACATCCTTAAATCGTGTGTGTGTGTGTGTGTGTGTGTGTGTGTGTGTGTGTGTGTGTGTGTGTGTCTGTGTCGATCTGTTAGTGTGTGTGCACACGTGAGTTTGAGTGTGTTTTAAATGCAATAACAAAGCAATTACTTGGGTTTTGTTTAACTCTGAAACATGAAATGTGGAGTTATCTGCTTTTGCCAAAAAACAAACTTTTAATATATATAAAAAACATACTTTCAGTGAACTTTAATTTTTTAATTTACCTGTTTTTTTTTTTAGTTATTATTACTTAATCAAAACAACCCAACTGCAGTTTGATTGATATTACTTGGAATGTACAATAAAAAAAAAACATGATTTGTGAGAATGAATAAAAATGGAG
This sequence comes from Megalobrama amblycephala, assembly GCF_018812025.1. Classification (NCBI taxonomy): domain Eukaryota; kingdom Metazoa; phylum Chordata; class Actinopteri; order Cypriniformes; family Xenocyprididae; genus Megalobrama; species Megalobrama amblycephala. The sequence goes on from NC_063058.1 coordinate 20,271,829, forward strand.
TTAATTGTTTTTGCAAATAAACTCTTCAATTTATGCAGTGAAGACAGTGAAGTGTTTGATAACTACTCAATTTATGTCCTACCTGTTAGATCAAATATTTAAATAGCCTACTCCCTTTTTGTTGTTTCTACATTAATTTGGACATTAAATGACAGCACTAGTAAATTGTAAATTACACAATTTTAGTAAACGTCAATGACTGGGAGACTTGAATGTTTTATTGAAAACCTGTTGTGTACATTTGAAAAACAGCCACGTGTAAAATTTACCCTGCCTGTTTTTGATGTGCATGATGCCTCCTGCCATTTAAAGGCCTTTCAGTAAAGCAATGCTTTTGGTTGGTTCTCTTGTTTGAATTTGCAGCACACCACGTCTGCCAACATCAATCCACATTGCCGCTGAAAGCTTTAGGCTACAACCTGTCTGAGAGTTGCCACCATGGCGAGTGATAAAAATATGTTCCAGTGCTGGAAATTTAAAAATAATTTCATCCAGAAATCAGAAAAGGACATACATAACTATTAAAATGCTATTGAATATTTCTTGTTATGATTGTAAATCTGTGTTTAACCTCAGAACGATCTCAAAGTGAAAAGAAGTGTGAAGGTCTGATTTTGTGGTGGCTGTGCTTTAAAAATGTGTGATGAAGGTTTTTGAAAGTTTGACAGTAATCAGTGTTGTCTACTACTGTAAAGTTAACCCTGCCTGCTTTAAATGTTTGAAAATGATTAACAGTTGAAAACATTCATTAGAAATTAAAAGTAATCAAAAAGTAATCACTGTACATTACTTTAATAAAGTAATTGAAATTAAATGACTTATTACATTTTAAATAGGGTAAATTGTAATCTGTAACCTATTACATTTCCGAAGTAACCTTCCCAACACTGCAGATGCCCACAGATGGTGTGATGTTTCACTAGAGGGCACCACATGAATCTTTTAAAAGGGTAACCTTAATTTATAAGGGCTCTCCTTCACTACTGTATGTGTTTCTAATGCTGATAGGGAAGCTTGAGATTTAAAGTGCCCCTACTATGCCATTTTAAAGGTTCCTCGTTTTTTTATTATTATTATTTTTTTAGGTTTACATTAATGTAAAAAAAAAAAACACATACAAAAAAAAAAAACACATTTCACATAATATACATTGCACATCACCTAATTTCTCAATTAGTCTGAAAATGGTTTGTTCGAGAATTCAGTTTCTCTTAACTCCTCCTTTGCATGAGCCTACTTTGCTCTGATTGGTCAGATTGCACAGTCTGTTGTGATTGGTCTATTGCTAACGGAGCGTGTTGGAAACTAAACGCCTATTACCATATCTGAATTTCAGCTTTGGAGGCTTCCTCAGCACTTGATACACAGTGATACAAACAGTAGCAATGGCGTCTGTTTTGCCGTATCAATTCAAGCTCAAATCCTCATCCTTTGGAAGTGGATGCAAAGCGCAGAAAACGGTGTCTTCTCAACATATCAACCAAACTCTTCCAGGCCTCAGCTACAACTACAGTGTTTGAGGGCGGGTCAAAGTAGACTTTGTCTGTGGGCAGCCAATGAACACCATAGGCGACATTATGAAAATAAGTTACACATCTACGAAGGTTTGTAACAGGAAGCAAGACTGGAATTGCTAACCACTCATATCAGCAGTTAAAGGGATAGTTCACCCAAAATGTAATTCAAACAGGTCTGGAGCAACTTGAGGGGAAGTAAATGACAGAATTTTCATTTTTGGGTGAACTATCCCTTTTTTACTCAAATTTAACATTGATGAAATTCGTTTATTACGATAGGAATCCATGGAATCAGGAATTTCTTTTGTGAGCAAAGGATTTCACATCTTCACAACTTTAGAAGAAAGCTCGCAGATTGTATTGAGTCTGAAAAAAGGTTTTAGTGGCATTCAAGCAATTTGTCAGCAATATAAATAAACAGAGTCTGAAAGAACATTTCCAACCACTTTCTGTCTCACCAGTTTGCCTGTTATTCAGTAAATGCATGAATCAGCCAAATGAGAAAGGAGAACTCCAGTCATAGATCGATTGTTTTATAGCTCTTCATTAAAACTTGCTATCGATTTGATTCAATGCAGACTAATTGCATGTATTAGGGCATGTTTTCCAATACGGTTGTTCAGAAAGTGCTGGAGGGCTATTAATACTAGCTGTAGTTCCTGGCAGTCCAGAGGGATACTTGTGAGGCTGGATACTGTTTCAGCTGTATCTGAGGGTCAAACATCTGTGTCTCCCAATCCAGTATTACTGAGAAGATTGAGACATGATGCACACAATGTTCAGCTGTATTGCATACGTCAACATTCCAGCTACAGTATCAGTTTTGTTACAGAGATACTTCATGATTTATGGCCACTTTGATGTTTCAGAAATTATCAAGGAAAGATATTCGCATACAAAAACCCTTTTTTATTGAATTTTGTTCAGAGCATTCAGCATTCAGGTTCATTTCATATCTTTATACCTTAAAATATGTAAATGTGTAACAGCTTAAAAAAAAAGGCAGATAAAAAACAAAAAATTGTTTTTTATTTATTTTGTCACTTATTTCTTTTGCAGTAAAACTGGAAAAAAAATGAGTGAGTAGTACTTAGTATGTATATATAAATGTATAGCAGCTTTTATTTATATATAAATATATCCACTTTTTTCAGTTTTACTGCTAAAGAAAATTTAAAATGTGTAGTTATGTATATTTATATGTATTTATATATAATAGTATTTTTTTTACTTTTACTATATATATATATATATATATATATATATGTGTGTATATATGTGTGTGTGTGTGTATATATATATATATATATATATATATGTCTCTGGAGCAAAACTAAATTTTAGACTTCAAATGTCTAATTTAACAAGAATTCAACCACAGGTGAGTCTAATTATTCATTACACAGGTGTCCAGCAGACAGTTGACTATAAAAGGGTGTTAAAACCCCTTCCCATTTCATGCTGTCAGCAATGGCACCACATGGAAGAGAAATGTCACAAGACCTGAGAAAGAAAATAATTTTTTACACCAGAAAGGTGAAGGCTACAAGAATTTCAGCAAAGATTTACTTATCAGTCAGAATACTGTAGCAAACGTGGTACAAAAATTTTAAAAAGATGGAACTGCAACCATCTCAGAGACATCCAGGTCGTCCACGGAAGTTAACACCTCAACAGGAGCGTTTTCTGATGAGAAGGGTTGAAGAAAATCAGCATGCAAGTTCACTGCAGTTATCTAAAGAAGTAGAAAGCCAAACTGGGATGACTTTTTCCAGTGACACAATACGGCGTACACTGCAGAGGAATGGCGTGCATGGGTGCCGTCCACGAAAGAAGCCTCCCCTAGAGCCCAGGCACAAAAAAAGTTTGCCAGGGCCCATGCTGACAAAGATGAAGATACTGGGACTCTATACTCTGGAGTGATGAGACCAAGATAAATGTTTTTGGAACTGATGGCTTCAAAACTGTATGGCGTCACAAAGGTGAGGAATACAAAGAAAAATGCATGGTGCCTACAGTGAAACATGGTGGTGGCAGTGTCCTTATGTGGGGCTGCATGAGTGCTGCTGGTGTCGTTTCATTGATGGCATCATGAATTCACAGATGTACTGCTCTATACTGAAAGAGAAGATGCTACCATCACTCCGTGCCCTTGGTCGTCGTGCACTTTTCCAACATGACAATGATCCTAAACACACATCTAAGGCCACTGTTGGATTTCTGAAGAAGAACAGGGTGAAAGTGATTCAGTGGCTCCTGATCTGAACCCAACTGAACACCTATGGGGAAATCTGAAGAGACAAGTTGAGCATCACTCTCCATCCAGCATCCAGTCTCTAAAAGAGGTCATTCTTGAAGAATGGAAAAAGATCGATGTTGCAAAATGTCGCCAACTTGTTCATTCCATGCCTAGAAGACTTGGTGCTGTCATTAAAAATCATGGAGGCCATACAAAGTACTAGATGTAGTAGTTTTTGTTGTGGGGTGTACTCATTTTTGCATCACCCTAATTTGAGTAAAACTGAAAAATGTGTAATCTAAGTTAAATTATTAACCTTACTTTCACGTTATAAATTAAACAGATTAAACTTAGTCTTGTCAACATTTTGGAAATTGTTTTTGTGTTCATTGAGATATTGTTTAAAATGTTACTTTTCAAAGGGGGTGTACTCATTTACACTGAGCACTGTGTATGTGCATATATATGTATATATTAAATATTATATATATATATATATATATATATATATATATATATATATATATATATATATATATATATATATATATATATATATATATATATATATATATATACACTTAAAGTAAACTGTGACACATTATACCCAAAAATTCTTCATATAGTGGACTACCAGTAAAGTTGATAAAAATTTGAATGAATGAAATGTTCAAGGTGTCTGAATAAATTTAGTTTTGACTATATATATATATATATATATATATATATATATATATATATATATATATATATACTTTTAAATGTTTCTGCGTAATGCTTCATCCACACCACTAGGCGTCACTATAAGCCCAAGATGACTGCATAGCGCAATATTAAAAATAGGCCTACTGAATGTACTTTTAAGGGTCATGTTTTTGTAAGTAAAGAAACAAGAACAATATTAGTATGACTCATTTTCATTATAAAAACTCATATTAAATTCAACAGTTTATCTCAAAATTATGCTTTTGGCTCAGAAATGAGGGGAATGTAAACCTCCAATAAACCACAAATGAAATGACTTTAGAGAAGATTTCCTTTATGTTCATTCACATTCAAAACCAGCACTTTCATGTTGAGCAGGACACACTTCAGGGCTTTCTTCTAGCAGATCAGACTGCAGCTGTAGACGACAGACCGTGTCTGAGACTAAAAAGGGCAAGTCTTAATCAAGGTATGTAATAATAATCCGGAAAGAGTCAGGAGAGGAACAGAGCATGCAGAAGATACCTTCCAACTTTCCGGATCTCCAGTCTCGGGTTTCACCCCCCTTGCTTCATGCCATGGTCGCCTATCAGCAAAAACATGGTCATCAAACTCAACTGACACCCTGCTAAAACTGGTGACCATCAAACCCCAAGAACTGGCGCAATGCCTTGCAGTCGTATTCACTTTCTATGGAGGAAGCCTTGATCTGCAGCAGCTTAAGGTGTCGAAGTCAGCAGCAACTTAGCACTGTCTCACACTATGAACCTGCTGAGCTTCAGTAGCAGGTGTGCTTTAGCTTGTTTTGACAAAAACATTTTTCACCTTAAATGTAGCATTTAGGTGTTGTTGCAAACAATCTATCATGCTCCATTTAGGTCACAGAATAACTTTACATGAAAATGCGCTAATAATGTTTAAGAGGATGATAATTTAAAACCATCACCCATATATCAGTCACGTCTGACTGAGAGGACACAGCTATATTAGCAATAGTAGCTGCTAGTTAGCTAAGTCTTATAGTTACTAAAAATGAAAGATATTAAAGGATTAGTTCACTTTCAAATAAAATTTTCCTGATAATTTACTCACCCCCATGTCATCCAAAATGTTCATGTCTTTCTTTCTTCAGTTAAAAAGAAATGAAGGTTTTTGATGAAAACATTCCAGGATTATTCTCCTTATAGTGGACTTCAATGGACTCCGTTTGGTTGAAGGTCAAAATTACAGTTTCAGTGCAGCTTCAAAGGGCTTTAAACGATACCAGACAAGGAATAAGGGTCTTATGTAGCGAAACGATCGCTCATTTTCGAAAAAAATTTAAATGTATATGCTTTATATAAACAAATGATTGCCTTCCAAGTGGTTCCACCAAAACTGCACTTTCATATTCTTCAAAAAGAACGCTTACGCTGTATTTCCTACACCTTCCCGATTCAACTTACGGAACGAACGCTAGGCCACTTCCATTTTTCCAAGTGCGGTTTTGGCGGAAGCACTTGGAAGGCGACCATTTGTTTATATAAAGCATATACATTTAAATGTTTTTTTTGAAAATGACCGATTGTTTCGCTAGATAAGACCCTTATTCCTCGTCTGGTATCGTATAAAGCCCTTTGAAGCTGCACTGAAACTGTAATTTTGACCTTCAACCGTTTGGAGGCCATTGAAGTCCACTATAAGGAGAAAAATCCTGGAATGTTTTCATCAAAAACCTTAATTTCTTTTCAACTGAAGAAAGAAAGACATGAACATCTTGGATGACATGGGGGTGAGTAAATTATCAGGAAAATTTTATTTAAAAGTGAACGAATCCTTTAAATTGGAATTTCATTTTTTAGTAGTTGAATTTTGACTGTTGAATTTCATCTTTTTAATGGTTAATATAAATAATTATGAAATATAAATTGTTTTCCATCTTTTATATGTTATTTCAGTACTATTTTAATGAACGAAAACTATTTTAAATGTTTTAATTCTGTTCAACATTATCAAAACTGCTTATTTGTCACCTGTGGAACTTGATAGTCCAATTTTCATTCACTTTGGTTGTCCAGAAGAAAAAAAGAAGCCTGGACATTCACGTAATGACACAAGGGTGAGTAAACGAAATAATTTTAGAATGACCTATCCCTTTAGAAAGGAACGTTACCTCACATGCAAATCAACTTCTGAGCCAAAAAGTACTTAGTATGTGAATGAGTACAAATTTGTCCCACTATACACATTCACTAGTGTTTTTTATGGTATACTATCACACACAGGGGATGGTGAACGCTTTAAGCTCTCTGTTGGACAAGACTGTGTAATATGAGTTGATAAACTAAACAGAGACGTTCTCTAAGTTCATCTGAGTTTTATTTAGCCACGGGAAAGACTCTTATACTATTATATACACAACTGCACAGAAGCAGAGAGTAACTTTCATTGAAGATTGTCGTCGCCACAGGTCGCAGCTCCATATTAAGATCTTTGAAATCTGAGGGCTTAAGGGTTGTCATACATGAAAACATGATAAATTCCTTTGATGTACCATTACACAACAAGGTGGAACGTGAGCCCAGATCCCTCAGGGAGCCTGACGGCATCTGAACATTGCAGGAATTCCATGCTGACGTTTTGGGTGTGAATTGAATGATGATATCTCGTCCCATAGGGCTGTCCTTTACTCACATGACCAGTTCTGCTGCCATTTATTAAGGTGGCATATTGCATACTGTCAGCATTTTCCTCTCATGGGAATCCCTGGCCTTTCTGCCTTGGCTAGAGAGATTTTCCTGTTATCGGGTACATCTCCAAGATTCAGTCTGCTGTTACTGATTGCTTGGAAACTCCTGACTGATTTATCATGTCTGTTTATATCCATATGCAGAGTTATTTTTAACGTCAGGAGCAGTAACAGTGTTGTGTAATTCATTAATAAAGAAGACAGAGTACAGCTCCAGAACTAAATAAGTTACAATCGTAGTGGTACCTTATTATTATTTGGGGTAAGTAAAACTGCCCAGCAAGTTTGGCAAACATTTAACCCAACCACTGGGTTAAAAACAACCCAAGTTGTATTGAAAATGGACAAACACAGCAACTGGGTTAAATGTTTGCCCAACATTCTGGGCAGTTTCATTTAACTCAACTATTGTTTAAAAATTACTATATGACTGACTTAAAATGAACCCAAAATAGGTTGGAAATTAAAAATCAGACACATAATTACTAGAGGCAACAGTAATAATCAAAAGGTGAACATTTATTAATAAGAAATTTAATGAATGTTTATTGTTAATTTATTAAACTTTTTTTTTTTTTCATTTTTTGGGTTCATTTTAAGCAAGAAATAGTAATTTTTAAACAATAGTTGAGTTAAATAAAACTACCCAACAGGTTAGGCAAATATTTAACCCACTCGCCCCCAAATTTTTTAATGGAGACTGGACTTATTCTAACAGAATTAGGCCCATTCACAACAATAAAGATAACTGTAATGATAACTATACAGTATTAGCATCCACACTAATGCACAATATTATTCAGTTTATTTCAAGTTTTGTCATCTGCCACTTTAAAGGCCCACTGAAGTGTCTTGGAATGCACAGCATTATTCAAAGTGTTGACGTAATTTCAACTGAAACAGGAAGACGGGGCGGGACATATAGAACAGCTCCTCCCTTTTTTTAAAATAGCCAATAGCGTTTCATTTATATAACAGCCCAGCCAGAGCCGTTGAGCTCAGAAAAGCCTCAGTTTCCTCCTAATCTCTAACCGTTTCTCTTCCTAATCTCCTCTATATCACTTTAAAATATAGCATTCTGTGCAGAATTCAAATGGGTCTGATATGTTTTGTGGTCTGTGCCAACTCGTGCATATGATCCGCTCTGTGCTATCGTGTCTGGACAGGAGCAGACTGGCATGTGCTGCGGTGGTTCGTGTGACACTAACATGAAACCAGACTTCATTCGTCCAATGGAAAGCATATTTACACTGTCTTAATTGACCCTTCGCAAAGATACGCCCCCCTTAGTTATTGTTGCTTTGTCCGACAAGCCATGGAGCTGTCAAGCCACACGCAGTGTAAAATACATCGCGGAGCAAAGAGGACACTGACAACACGTCGACAGACAAGAGCAGGTTACTATTAAACAAAGCCCCAGATTTCAAAAGCAATTCGAACAATAAAAACCATTTTGTGGCTCTTTAATGTGTTGTGACATATCGCTGTAGCGCCTCAGCTCAAGCGGCTCGTGAACCAATCATCTCTTCCTACTAGTTAATTTATAGCATCAAATAAACATGAATGAACATGAGAAGGAATGTTGTTTAAAATGCAGAAAGATGTAAATACACACCATTTTTCAAGTTCAACTCCACCGAGGTTAATCTTCTAATTCCTGACTGCTTTGTTGGACAAAATGTTATGATTGGTTAGATCGCTTGTCAATCAATCTCCCGGCAAAGGGTCAGTTGTTCCCTATTCCCTATATAATGCACTATGCACCATTAATCATGTAGAAAATAGTAAAATTTGTGACCAATTAGAGCTGCAGCTATTTATAATGTAGGGGGGCGGGACGCTTTAGATTCTAGAGAGCATTTGATTGGACAGAAAATCAGTGATGTCATCAAAATCATTGATCCATATTGGCGGATGTGGGAGACTGAAATTTAGAACGCTTATATCTTCCAAATACGAATTTTGTCATCGTTTTGGAGCACGCTAGCTAACAGTTAACAGTAAGGCTAACATAATATTCATATAAAAAGGCAAATTTTTTAAATGCCCAAGCTCTTTAAATTTGGGTGGATTCTGATTGGCTGTCAAAGTTTCATTATTCATCAGCTGGGAAAAAAATCGTTCAGAAAATGATTCCCGTTTCTCTTTGTCGTTGTAGCTGTGGTGTGGAGTAACCTATTCTCATAGAATTAGAACAATTATTAAAACTTTATCGTTATCGTTACAGTTATCATCCTTGGTGTGAGCGGCCTTTAGGCTTTTTTTTCTCCAAAATTGTCGTTATTCGCCATGTTAGTAATTTTCCATATTGTTGCATGCATATAAATGATGAGAACCACTGATGTAGATAGAGGTCCCTAACTGGCTCTGCTGAAAATAAGGATATCGTTAATCAGAGCACATCAGGTCTAAAGCAAACAAGCAAACAAGCAAAATCACATATAAAATCAAGACAGCTGATCCAGACAACTTCCAGCACACAGGTGTCGGAGGTGTGGTGATTCTCTCTCTTTCTCCATATCAATCAGCACCAATGAATATGAGGCATGATCACATTTCTACTTGGGGCCTCATGGTGTGAGTTGTAAAGTGTACAGTGTAACTGATGCTAAAGCTTCATCCACTGCGGGTGCTCGGGTGTCAGTCAAGCCAGCACTTTCACCTCAGTTCAAGGGGCCCCAGGCGTGAACAGCACTGAAAAAAATTGGGTGTGAAATAAACTTGGAAATTTGCTAACTATTTGTAAATTTATCATAAATGGGTCATTTGCAGAGGGAAAAAGACAATATCATTTGTTAAACAAAACATAAATATGATATTTTATATATTTTATGTAGCCCTATATATTTATAATAAAATGTACTTGATAATACAATGAATAAACACAACGTCAAGCTCTTCAGTCTTCAAATTACGGGTTCTAACTTCGTGCCAGTAAAGTTCAAAACACCCAATGCGCACTGCTTCAGTGTGCCAATCAAAGTCAGCCCACCCTTTGCTGTCTTAAGCAGTCTGAGGGGTACTATATCTGTTTAAGCTCTCGGCTGAGCATGTTGTCAGAATGACTTCTATTCCCTTACACCAAATAAATCAATTTTAAAAAAAAGTTTTAGAAGATAGTAAAGTTTTAGAAGTTAGTTTAGGGCTCGATCTCCGTCAGACTGGAGCTATCGGATCCAAAAAACTGGTGGAGTGGCGGCAAGTCGTGGAGGAACAACAGACAACACTCTCGAGGGGCAAAGATGTCCCGCGAGAACCAGGATGAGACCGTGGTGGACCACGCTGCCCCCTTCCAGGACTTCTGCGAAGTGGAACGTCCTGAGGAGTGCTGCGAGCTCGTCACCATCAACATTTCAGGTCTGCGTTTCGAAACACAGCTTAAAACACTCGCAAGATTCCCGAACACGTTGCTAGGAGACCCGATTAAAAGGATGCGGTTCTTCGACCCGTTGAGGAACGAGTTCTTCTTTGACAGGAACAGACCAAGTTTTGATGCTATTCTGTATTACTATCAATCAGGTGGGAGGCTTCGAAGACCCATCAACGTGCCGGTTGAGATTTTTATGGATGAAATCCAATTTTACGAGATCGGTGATGACGCCATCCAACAAATCAGAGAGGACGAGGGTTTGTTGAAAGAAGACGAACGGCCAATGCCGTCCAGTGAGTTTAAGCGTCAAATCTGGCTGCTGTTCGAGTATCCTGACAGCTCAGGGCCAGCCAGAATCATCGCTATAGTATCTGTAATGATCATCCTGATATCCATTGTTATCTTCTGTTTAGAAACTTTGCCGGAATTTAAAGAGGATGATCGTGTGTTCAATAACCACCTTGCGCCGAACGGAACGACTTCAGGAAAAAGATCGAGTACATTCACGGATCCATTCTTCTTGTTGGAGACAATCTGCGTTGTTTGGTTTTCCTTTGAACTGTTTGTACGGTTTCTTGCATGTCCAAGCAAAACTGCCTTCTTCAAAGACATCATGAACACCATAGATATTGTAGCTATTATTCCATATTTCATTACTTTAGGTTTAGACCTTTCAGAGTCCGAAGCAAGCTCACAACAGACCACGTCTCTCGCCATACTGAGAGTTATCCGCTTGGTGCGCGTATTTAGGATTTTCAAACTCTCACGGCACTCCAAGGGTCTCCAAATTCTCGGCCAGACCCTAAGAGCGAGTATGCGAGAACTTGGACTACTGATATTTTTCCTTATCATCGGCATTATATTGTTCTCCAGTGCGGTTTACTTCGCCGAAGTGGACGACCCAGAATCGTCTTTTACTAGTATCCCTGACGCGTTCTGGTGGGCGGTTGTTACCATGACTACTGTTGGATATGGCGACATGTACCCCGTCACAATTGGAGGCAAAATTGTTGGATCAATGTGTGCCATTGCAGGAGTTCTTACAATCGCACTGCCTGTACCAGTTATCGTCTCGAATTTTAATTACTTCTATCACCGAGAAAACAACGCGGAGGAGCAAGTGGAATATACGCACGTAACTTGTGGCCGCCCTTTGTCTTCACTATGTGACCGAAATAAAAGCGACAGTAAACCCTCTCTGGTGATATCAGAGAATTCAAATGATGACGACTGGAATTCATTAAGCATATCAAATCTGAATCCATCAGAGGATCATACATACAAACTCACAGATGTATAAGAAATCCAAAAAGAGTCGCGTATAGAGGGTGCATCGACGTCACTTTCCCGCCGGAACGCGCTCCCTCAGCTGGACTGAGTGGCAAAAGAACCTGATGCATGACTGGATTTAATTGGGGAAACTGCGAAAACGCGAGTAAAACAAACGATTAAACTAAAGGTTGGGCTTTAAAGTGTTCCTTATAGCATGTTAAAGAAACCTAATCCATAGATATTAAGATGCAGCCAGGAATCAGGTTTCCTGACATTTATATGTGCCTGATTTCGATGCTGGGGAAACAAATAAAGCAAATCTGCCTGCTAATGCTTTATATAAATACAATATAGGTAAGTGTTAGGCTATATCAATGTTATATCGTTCAGGGTTGCCAGGTTTTCACAACAAAACCCGCCCGATTGCTCCTCAAAACCAGCCCAAAACTAGCCCAATCGCATGGGGAACATCGCGTTTTTGGCGGGGCTCCCCTGGAAAAATTCGCATTCCAGGGACTAAATATCACATTATTTTGGGTTGATTCAATCCGCGGACATGAAAAACAGCCCGCGCAACAGTGTAAAAGTATCCCAATTCCGCGGGAAAACCGCAGACTTGGCAACACTAATAGTCAAATCGTCCAGCCCTAAAACTTGTATAGTTTTTGTCAGTGTTTATTTAAAACACCAGATTATGCACAATATAAGATGGTAAATATTTCATATTCAGTTGTCAACACAATAGATATAACAATACAATAGGGTATGATTTTACCCCAAAATTCAACATTTCTCTGCCTGGAGTCCAGCTGTTTCTGTGAATTGCAGCGGTCCATTTGCTTCTTTTTTCTGTATGCAGTCTGTAAAAATATACCATTTTGTGTCAAAGCTATTTGTACAGTCAATCGCAAAGCTTTTACCCGTTTTGGATGCGTTTTGTGTGTATTTCGCGGCATTCACGCTGAAAACCACTCAGTCTTTTTGCCACTCAGTGGGCGTAACCGCAGTCAGAACGGTCGACTGTGACGTCACGTGCATACGCTCTATACTTTGGAGGTTCTTGTTTCTAGAGTTCCAATTCTAGAGAATGACTGTAGACTAGTCAATATATGTGCCATCACATTAGTTGAATTCGAAACTAGTGTGCCAAGTTCCTACACTGAAAGAAGGTGCTTTATGTAAACAGTGAATTATTTGTTTACTTGTTCAAGTGGACAGCGCCGCTCAATCTTAAAAGGACCTATGTGATATAAAGGGTATCGATCGCCCCCTTGCGGCTGGGTGAGGAATCTGTAGAGAGTCATCTAACAGCCTACCTGTAACCTGTTTGAGAACGCAAATGTCACATTCACTGATGGGTGCATGTCTCATTATCTGTGTCAGCGCCTTGATGGTACTTCTATTGCAGGATGCAGCAGATGTATGAAGGCATTTCTTCTCTGTAAAGAAGATAGAAGTTCACATTGCCTTCGTAAACTTGCAATATGTGTGCATTATAAACTTTTCTGTCCGTGACGGTCCGTCAGAGGAGAGTAAGTGTATGTAGTCGAAAGGAATGTAATACAATTAAATTTTTCCATTTACCTATTAATGTACATAACGCAAATACATATCGTGAAAATATTATATAGGCCTACACATATGCTTTCAGTATGACGTTAGTGCGTCATCAAACTTGTTGTCAGACAACAGGTGAAGAGAAACTTTCAAATTTAGCCATGATGAAATACAAAATTAATGAAGGATATAAAAAAGTGAAAGTAAAAATGTTAACTCACAGGCCGCCAATGATTTTTGTAATATATTATATTTGTAATCTTGAATTTATTATTTATAAATTTATTTAAGCTTTGTTTAAGCCTTCATTATGTCATTGCCTTGTGAGATATTGCTCTTAAAATATCTCTGCCTTGTGTAATATGTGTGCTTTAAAAATTCAAGAGTTGCTCTTTGCACATGTTGCCCTTGCTCAGGATAAAATGTAACTGGTCTGACACTAGATATAATTGTTACCTTAACATTTGTTTTGGTTATTAACCTGCCAACATGACATCAGACCAAGTGAATGAACTTTTTTTTTTAACATATTAATGAGGTATGAATTAACTTATTTTTGGTAAATAAATATTTTGTCACATTCATAATCAAAATTTGTTTGAATCATTTCTCTCTTTTTTTTCTGTGATCAATAGTTAATATCTGAGTGATCAAAAATATTATCCTGTGAAAGATATTGTAAATTTCATTTTAACCGGTGTTATTTTGAATTTGTTTAGCATTATATTCATACGAACGTGCCGATGGTGCAAAAATGGTAGTGTGTTCACTGTAGCATTGTGTCATTTTACCTTGCTGTCTAAACTTAAAAGAAAATAATATATTTTTGTTTATACAGTTTGACTAGATTCAGTTTGGTGTCCTTTTTAAAGAAACTTTTCGAAGTGTGCAATTATATTATGTCTCTAAAATCAAGATAAAGTAATTTGGTCATAGTCAGCTTAAACAGAGATGAAAAACTTACAAAACTGCACAATTACTCCATCAATAATGTATAACAGGTGGGATCTATGACACTTCAGACAGCTCTGATTAATGACTACCAATGCATTTTATGTTGACTGAACTAATCACTGTACCGAAAGTAGGCCTACATGTATTGAGGGGAAGTCATTGAACGGCAAAGTGAGTGGAGGAAAGGGCTGCCCATTTCTTATTCATGATATTTAGCAGTTAAGAGCTCACTGGAGCTGCTGTTCTAACAGTGCCTGACAATGAAAACTGTTGTGCTCGTACTCTGGTTGGCTGATCATGATTTATCTGAAACCAATTAGTAGATCAACTCAGATCAACTGATATACCGTCTACGTTTCACAGGTCATCTTATATATTTTAGCCTATATTTATTTGATGTATCTTTTTATTAAAGCTTTTCCCTCTATTAATTAAGTCACATATTGTGTTACATGTTCCTGATACTATGAAAAGATGCCATGCACTGATCAATCAATCATTTCTCTTGTGTTTACATCGTTTGATGATATTTGTGTGCCACCTACTGGTGAATCTACAGACGTGAAGGAGTTATTTGTGTTAATTTAATTAATGAAAGTATTATTAATTCATCATCAGATTAATATTGTAATAATACTTTCCTTAATTAAGTTATATATATATATAGGTCAGTTATGTTTTTTTAAATACGTTTAAGCTTCTAAAGTTTTAGTGGGGCTTAAAATAAACATCTTGGCGGTGTAACAGAGATTGTAAAATAACAAAAATAAATAATAAATAAATAAAATGAGTGGAGTTCTTAAAAATGTTTGAAAATTTTAATAATATTTCATTATTATTACAACATCATAAATACTATTTATTAAAATATTATCGTCTGCTAAATTCAAGTAAAATATCACGTTTTTTCAAGGTAAATGGAGAAACCTAAAGCAATATCTGAGGAATATTCATTGATCAAAACTGTTTGAAAACTATAGGCTACTTAGTAGTACATACATATAGTACTTTTATTTAATGGCTAAACCAGGTTTTAGAGTATATATATATGTGCATATATATATAGGCTATATTATTATTTTTAGAAAATTGTACATTTTCCCGAACCCGAATATAATAACTGGCACATGCCAACTGCATCTTAAAATGATTTCGCTTTTCTGTCACGTCGGATATCATTAGCACATCAGTGGTTGTATTCTTAATAGATATTTGTGAATTATAGAGAATGATTTCGCACTATTATAAATGACCAAAATGTTAAAACAAGTAACTCACAAATTCAAACATTTAAAGATTTCAAGAAAAAAAAAAAATCCAGTTAATTATTGAGAGAAAAAATGTGAAATTTTGGAGGATGAAAATGCCTATAATTGGCATATGCTGGCAAGAGCTCTAACCGAGGTGCTACAAAAATCGCCGTCCGTCCAAGTACATACACCCACGTTATTCTAAAAATATTCCAACCCCCGCACGATCTAGCCTCAAACAACACGCATGGAGCTGTGCAGCTCCATAACTCTTTTGGATGGAAAAAAGTCG
This sequence comes from Megalobrama amblycephala, assembly GCF_018812025.1. Lineage (NCBI taxonomy): Eukaryota > Metazoa > Chordata > Actinopteri > Cypriniformes > Xenocyprididae > Megalobrama > Megalobrama amblycephala. The sequence goes on from NC_063058.1 coordinate 20,287,713, forward strand.
CAGTATTGCACGAAGAAGAGCACTTTAGAGAAGTCGTCTTTTTATTGTGGTTATTGGTTAGTGTGGTCAGTTAAAGTATCTGTGCACATTAGTGCTCGGCGAATCAGATACTGCGCCAGTGTTGGCACATAAATGCTCTCGCGCATTGCGTGGACAAGCACTTGTGGCCACGCGCGGTCTGCATTGCGTCGAACCCCTCCCCCATACTGTCCTACCCCCCTCTCCCGCTCCTCGTTCTCCCATGTGCAATACAGTGCAACAATATGTTGGGCATGATTAAGGAATTATTCCCTCTCCCCTTATTGATCGCCCCTTTAAGAAGCCTTTCGCTTCCATACCCCCTGTCAGTGTGTCCAGATAAAATAGACCGCTCGTCATCTTGTCTACTCGTAAGAGGGAAATTTTGCTGATGCAGTAATGTCTGGAAATGGTATGGTTCGCTTTTGCCCCCTTAATGTATCTCCCGCCTGAGCTGAGCTGCAGCATTAGAATTTCTCATGCAGTATAAGCCATTTACACCAAGGTGCCGCCGCACGAGCATGAGCGGAGGGAGGACGTTGCGGCTTCATGTTTTCTTTTAGCCTTTTTTCCGCTTATTGTCTTTTAGCCCTCATTTAAACTGAATGTGAAGCTTTGTAATACACGTCAAAGCCATATTTCTTCCATTATAGCATCGCGTGCGAATGTCGTGAATCATTTCCGTTATGGATGTGACATTTATGGAGCGCAACCGAACATTTTGAAAGTGAGAAGATGTGAAGAAGCTTTAACAAGGGCATTTTCTACAACAAAAGGGAATCGAGGGTGCATTACTGACAGGAGACTGCCGGCAGAAGACGCATTCCTTCAGTAGCGAGGTGAGCACTATAACTGCCTGCATCAGCCTGAAGTAAAAGTCATTTTCATGTTTTCCTATCAATTTATTTACTCAAACTTACATCTAAGCTATTTAATAGTATGTTTCCCTATATAGTGAGAAGTAGACTGCATGTATGTGGTGATGGAGCAAAAGTGACAGTGTCCTGTCACATCTTTTCAATAACCTAAATGAGCATAATGATTCAGAATTGTGCCCTTAAGGCTGTGCACTTCTGTGATTTATACATACAATAACAAGTAAATAAATAAATAAGTAGTGTGAACTTGCTGAGCAAGCAAATATCGCCGCTGTTCGATCCATTTTTCTCTGACTCGGTGACAGAGGCAGCCGTAGTGGATGCAGCGGAAAGGAGCGATGGTCGAATCAGTGACAACCGCAGTGGGGCCACACTGAGGAGAGATCAAGTTATACCCTATACCCGGGGACCGAGATAGATTTAAGGATCTGGAATCAGAGAAAAGGAAGGAAAGCGACGCCTTGGGAGGGCAATTGGATGTCTACTCAATTAAATTAACTCCTGCGGAGCTCCAACTTTGACCTGCAGGATGACAGTCGTGGCTGGGGACAACATGGACGAGACCTCTGCCGTGCCGGGACATCCGCAGGACACATACCCCCCTGACCACGATGATCATGAATGCTGCGAACGAGTGGTCATCAATATAGCGGGGCTGCGCTTCGAGACCCAGCTCAAAACTCTCGCCCAGTTCCCAGAGACTCTCTTAGGTAACCCAAAGAAACGGATGCGGTATTTCGATCCCTTGAGAAACGAGTACTTCTTTGACAGAAATCGTCCGAGCTTTGATGCCATCCTCTACTACTATCAGTCTGGTGGAAGACTGAGAAGGCCGGCAAACGTCCCATTGGATATGTTCTCGGAAGAAATTAAGTTCTATGAACTTGGGGTCGAGGCGATGGAGAAGTTTCGTGAAGATGAGGGCTTCATCCGCGAGGAAGAGCGGCCCTTACCAGAGAAGGAGTTTCAGCGGCAAATCTGGCTTCTGTTCGAGCATCCCGAGAGCTCGGGGCCGGCCAGAGGCATTGCTATCGTATCAGTAATGGTCATTTTAATTTCCATTGTCATTTTCTGTTTGGAGACTTTACCTGAACTGAAAGAGGACCCTGCAGGGCGTATACAGACTATTGGCAACACCACCTTCTACTACAAACCAAACATCCTGACTGATCCCTTCTTCATTATAGAGACCCTCTGTATCATCTGGTTTTCATTTGAATTGATAGTGCGCTTCTTTGCTTGCCCAAGCAAAGCGGCCTTCTTTAAGAATATGATGAACACCATTGACATCGTGGCCATCATCCCCTACTTCATCACGCTGGGCACAGAGTTAGCGGAGGAGGCGGACGGAAAGGAGGGAAAGGGCGAGCAGGCAACATCACTGGCCATCCTCAGGGTGATCCGTCTGGTCAGGGTGTTCAGGATCTTTAAGCTATCAAGGCACTCCAAAGGCCTTCAGATTTTGGGGCAGACCCTCAAAGCCAGTATGCGAGAGCTTGGATTGCTTATTTTCTTCCTCTTCATTGGCGTCATATTGTTCTCCAGTGCTGTGTATTTCGCAGAGGCCGAGGAAAAAGAGTCGTACTTCAGCAGCATCCCGGATGCGTTCTGGTGGGCGGTTGTGTCGATGACTACCGTAGGCTACGGGGACATGGTGCCAGTGACTATAGGGGGCAAGATCGTGGGTTCCCTGTGCGCCATCGCCGGTGTGCTGACCATCGCCCTCCCCGTGCCTGTCATCGTGTCCAACTTCAACTACTTCTACCATAGAGAAACCGAGGGAGAGGAGCAAGCCCAACTCCTCAATGTGAGCAACCCGAACATCGCATCCGATTCCGACTCCAGTCGTCGCAGCTCCTCGACCGTCAGCAAGTCCGAGTACATGGAGATAGACGGAGACATAAACAACAGCATCGACAACTTCAGAGAGGCCAACCTCAGAACTGGCAACTGCACTATCACTAATCAGAACTGTGTGAACAAAAGTAAGCTGCTAACCGATGTCTAGAGACACAGTAGAAATCTCAGTCAAGTACTGACTGGTCACATATGAATGCTTACTTTACCTCCTCTCGTGAGCCCTTGCAATGCGAATATCTCTACAATGCAGACGAAAGAAAAATACTACACCAAAACATATAGAACATAACTGCAGAAAATGAGGCAGATGATACTTAGTCTAATACATTTCCAAAGAGGATGATTCAGAAAAAAAGCCTCCACGAGCACCTAGCTAACGTCCACAGGCATTGAAGGACTCTCGACGACAGGATTACTAAAAACTCACGCATGGACTGCAGACTACATTTCAGCAAGCTGCACATTGCATCCAGGAAAAGTGCATAAAAGACCAAGTGCAGTGTTCGGTGGACGCCTCGTCCGTAGGTGGTCTTCCCCAACTGACCAGCAAAGCACCTTATATGAACAGACTTATCTTCTGCTGGGATGCTACGGAGGCCAAGGTCATCGCCTCATGGACATCCGCATTGCTGCTATTTTCCAGCAGATGCTGTAATTTAGATATCACCAAGTGATTTAATGCCATGCCCTTTAGATATAAGACAGCACAATGCCGAAAGAGGAGCCTCATAGTTAGCATGTTTAGATTATCCTCGTTTTGATATTGGCATGCGTCGGACATTACCTCATGACGATAGGACATCTGTTCCTGTTTTGCTTTTCTTTTGCATTCGGTTCCATCAGCTCCCTCTCTCCATCAACCTCCTTATTTGTCGCCATGAAAAGTGCACTAGTGTGTCATGATTTGAGATGCTTATCATTTAGGTGTATTTAAAGACTGAATGTTTAACCTTACGGGAAACAGAATCTTAATGATATCATAGCATGTCAAAAGAACCTGCATTATGGCCTACTCAACTAAGGTACTGTGTATCCTAGTATATTTAATGCATGACATCGGTATAACAGCTTGTTGCAATTGAGATACCTCATAAGGGTGTCGTTGTTACAATCAGGGAAACTAGGGACGTCAATTCCTTGACATTTTCTGAAATGTGACAAAATATATATGCAAGCCCCAACGCTGGGATGCAAACTTTTCAATCTAAAAAGTAGTCAAAGACACAGAAAAAGAACTATCAAGATACTATCAAATGCATATACTCATACTAAGCGCACCTGTTAAAAAAATAATAATAATATTGTAACTTAAATAGTGCAGTGCATGGGCATTCTCTCTCTCCTTGAGAAGAAAAAAAAGAAAAAAAGAAAACTATGGGCAATTATACTTCACGCTTCCATTTTGCGATCAAATTTAGGATTTACGATATCAAAAATCGCTTAATTTATCTTAGCAGGATGCAAAAGAGAACATGGCAGAATTTCTCATATTAGTTGCTAGTGCCTTTGACCCTATCAGCAACCGGACAGGTGAAAGTGCCTCAGAGTAACTGGAGTTTTAGGCAGGGCAAGGGAACAATATCTGCTCTGGAACTGTCATAATGTATGTCGAGGCTGGTCATTACAGTGTATTCGGAGTGCTTTTCATTTCCGTTGTCGTTTTGTTGAACGTGACACATGGTTGTCAGGCACAAACTCAAACATTTTCTGTGTTTTCATATGACAGCTGAGCTTGAGTATGAAATCAGACCTATATGACTTTTCACATGACAGGACCTTTCAGAGTTTTCGATCTGCCTTTCGTTGTGGTTTTGATTATGTTGTGCCATAATAAAGAGTCTACCTCAGTGAGGTCGCCGCACAGCTCACTGCAGAGCAGAACACGAGATACATAACAGCCGGTGAAGTGTGATGATACGTCAGAAATAATACACTTAGTGTGCCCTAGAATTAGCCTTTTTTTCAAGCACTTACAACAAACGCAACAATGCGACCGTCCCTGACCCCTTGTATCTGTAACGCTCCATTGCTAAGCACAATCAACATTCACTTTGGTTCTGTTGTACGGTTTAGTCCTTTTTAAAAAGAGCGAGATCTGGGAAGAGACAACAGCACAGACTTTCCTATACCACAGGGTACAAAGCAGATTCTCAAAAAGACTTTCAAATTAAGACTATGGTGTATTAAGCCTGTATATTATAATGACCAAATCCGAACGCAGACCTAACTGATTTATCGAGTTCAGTGTGAAATGCATAGAGCGCAAGTTTTTCTTTTTTCTTGATAATTAAAAAAACGCTTTAAAATAGCCACGATTAAATTAGTCTTTTTCGTTTCACAAACACAAGCAAGTCTGCTAGACCAGCTCGTAAACAAGTTGCCTAATCATGTGACCTTTATTGATCCGTGAGGTGTGATTGTAATCAAAGGCAAACAGCGGTATTTTTCCTTGGGCAGTTTCCTATAACACTAACGTGGGTTTAGTCGCCTCTGTGTCAGGAAGAAGTATTCAGGGTTTTATTAATGGTTTTTTTTTTTTTGAATTCATAAAGATGGGCTTAGCAAACAAAACAAATCAAATCATCGTGTTACTTTTTACCTAGAATTACCAGGCTACAAATCATTTTATCACAACAATTTCATTTGATAATGTAAATGAAACAATGATGAAATAAGGACGAACTGTTTCCACTGGGCATGTGAGTGGTGATCAAACCCTATGGTGCTATGCATAATCCTATATTTAATAACTACACCATAAATCATAGCAATAGGGATTAAGTGTATTACAGGACTGCTCCAGAATGCTTATTTTGATATTTACCAAGGGCTGTGGCAAGCAAACTTTTTATAAGAATAGAGATTTAAACCTATTATAATGCAAGAGGACAAACTATTTCCACCAATGATAATGTGTTAGTTGGCAAAATTACGTTTTCATGTACTTTACGTTGAGAGACTATAACAGAAATTTTCCCTCTTGAAGCAGATTGTGTTAGTACTGTAGTACTAAGAAGTTTATTTTGCCTCTGATATGAGGTGAGCAACATTTAAAAAGGAGGTAGGTCTTTTATCAGTTGAATCTGTAAAGGTGTAAATCCATAACGTGCTACGTGTTATTCATTTTTACGTATTTATTTGGAGTTTTGCATCGCTCGGAATTTCCTAACAACAAGCTGAAACCTTATTTCAAGAAGGGATAAAAGTTCAAATACACTGTAGTGGAATAATAATAAAAAAAAATAAACGAATGACGTGCCATCATAACCCGATGTGAAAGGTAGTTGTCGGAAAACGAGGAACCCTAGGTGTGCTCCCAGGTTGTGGCCTTTTGGAGGATGTTGCAGACATACTTATTTTCTTCACCTGCGTGGCCTCGTCTAGCTATATTACCATGTTATGTCCATGTGGCACTATAGTTAACTGTGCTATAACAAACCCATGCCCTTGATAAAACTACAGTAGACTCACAAACGAGTCCATAAGACAAGCCATTACAAATATATAGGAAGATTATAGCTTGTATTATCGATATCATGAAATAAAATAATGGCATTAGCATCGAAAATGTACTGTACGTTGTACTTTTTTAGTAATAACCTTAACTCCATACCGCCATACCAAACCAAAACTCGACAGCAACCTAGCAATTGCAAAAATCTGCATGGTGTATGGAAGACTGCATGAGCTTAGCCTTTCAAAACTGAGGATCAACTATATTCTGGTTGCATCATTTTTTTAAGCCCTTGCTGTCATTTGTTCCTAAAGCCATCTTCATTATTTATACGCCAACGTTATTTCTGTTCCCTTTTGTTTGGGAAAAGTTCTTTAATCCGTCAAACTCCACTGATCAGATTTCCGTATTCAGTTTAATTATTTATTTTGGCTTCATTTGAGATTTTGCTGTTTGCTTTCAGGATGCTGAATGAAACAAGTCATGGATTATAATGTCGTGGAATGATGCATTTGACAAAACATACCCAAACTAGAGTCCATACAGCCATTACTGACCATCTCAGCTACATGTTTATGTTAGACAGATGATGACTCCATGTTAATGGTTGTTCCATGTACATCTGGTCAAACTGTTCATGTCCTCTTAACATGTTTCTGTACGTTTTTTTTTTTAATCTTTGTTATGCTAAGTTCTTTTTTTAATGTTGTCGTACATTGACAAAGGCATGGTCTGTGATCTATGCAAGGGTTCTTTTGTTTCTTATGTCAAATATGATTTGATCATACATCTAAATCAATAAATTTTTAATTATCAGCTGTCAGGTGTATGTTACTGGTTTTTGGAGGTACGTTTTTAAATGCTATAGCTTTGATAACACAAGTAAATATCACATTTCATGAATGCGCTACAATTTTGTGTCCCATTACTTGCATTTTTTTATGTTTGATAAATTATCTAACATACAATAAACTTGAAAAGTAGTTAGTTTAAAACACATTAAATGCCTGTATCCATAAAATTGTAATTTAAAAAAAAAAAAAAAAAAAGGTAAAGGTGTATTTCCATTATGTTTTTTTACTTATTTATTTATTTGGTTGTTTTTCTATTTTTTTTTTTTTTAAATCTTGCATAGAATTTTTTAAATATTTAATATCATAATTGTATCATAATCTGTTGAAATGATATTCAATGCTTATTAGTAAGAACTATTTTTTAAATGATTAATATATTTTTTTAATTATGAAATCATTTGAATGACCAAAACGTAATGTCAGAAATTTTTGACCAACCCTGTTGCTGCATGATTTTCTGCATTAATATTACATAAAAAATGTGACATGCAGAAAGTGACACCATTCAAACACTTTCTTAAGCATGACTGGATGACAAGTAAATAGTTTTATTTCAGTTTTTTTTCAGTCGACTGCATTTGCCAAACATTTAACCTTGTAACCCAAATTATTGTAAGATTTTTTTTTTTTTATCGTTTTGATGTTATAATTATTGTTATGACTATAAAATGACACAAATAAGGGTTTTAAAGGGTTGAAAAAATTGTCATCATTTACTCACTCTCATGTCATTCTAAACCCGTGAGACTTTTGTTTATCTTTGAAATGCAAATTAAGATATTTTTAATGAAATCTGAGAGATTTTTGTCCCTCCATTGACAGCTACGCAACTACCACTTTGACGCTTCAAAAAGTTCATAAAGAGATTGTAAAACTAATCCATGTGATTCGAGCTGTTTAGTCCAAATTTTCTGAAAACACAATTACCGTATTTAGGCTTTTATTCACATTTAAACATTGATCAGCGAACATAAACAGAACCTCATTGGTTCTCACACATCAAGCAAACATGCTTGAGCTTCCGTTTACCACAACTGATGTGTGAGTTGATCAATGTTTGTGATTTATTTAATTTTCCAATTGATGAAAAAGAATAGTTTCAAGGCCCTGTTTGTGGAAAGTGACAAAAATTCAGTCATAATAAAAGACATATGATGGATATCCTGCAGTGCAGAGCTGAACACTGGACACTCTGTCCTTAATTCAAACTTATCAAAAACATCCTTAAAGGGTCAGTTCACCCAAAAATGAAAATTCAGTCATTAATTACTCACCCTCATGTCGTTTCACACCTTTAAGACCTTCATTCATCTTCAGAACACAAATTAAGATATTTTTGATAAAATCCGATGGCTCAGTGAGGCCTTCATTGACAGCAAGACAATTAACACTTTCAATGTCCAGAAAGCTACTAAAGACATATTAAAACAGTTCATGTGACTGCAGTGGTTCAACCTTAATGTTGTGAAGTGACGCAAATATTTTTTGTACACCAAAAAAAAAACAAAATAACGACTTTATTTAACAATATCTAGTGATGAGCGATTTCAAAACACTGTTTCATGAAGCTTCAAAGCTTTACGAATCTTTTGTTTCGAATCAGTGGTTCAGAGCGTGTATCAAACTGCCAAAGTCATGTGATTTCATTAAACGAGGCTTCGTTACGTCATAAGTGTTTTGAAACGTTTCGAAATTTCAATGGTTCATGTGACAGTTTGATACATGCTCCGAACCACTGATTCGAAACAAAAGATTCGTAAAGCTTCGAAGCTTCATGAAGCAGTGTTTTGAAATCGCCCATCACTGGATATTGTTGAATAAAGTCGTTATTTTGTTATTTTTGGTGCACAAAAGTATTCTTGTCGCTTTATAATATTAAAGTTGAACCACTGTAGTGACATGAACTGTTTTAAATAAGTCTTTAGTAGCTTTCTGGGCATTGAAAGTGTTAATTATCTTGCTGTCAATGGAGGCCTCACTGAGCCATCAGATTTTATCAAAAATAACTTAATTTGTGTTCTGAAGATGAACGAATGTCTTACGGGTGTGGAACGACATGAGGGTGAGTAATTAATGACAGCATTTTAATTTTTGGGTGAACTATCCCTTTAAGTAAGGTGATCATAATGATAATGAGGACGGTCTATGGGGCTTTCTGTGTGGATATGTGTATTGTAACAGAAAGCCCCTAGTCATCCAGCTCACACTGAACTGACATGACAACAAAAGGATGTGAACGGGCAGTTTACATTGTCAACAAGATGTCTATCTCCTGCTTTCAATCCACCTACCGCCCGTTTCCTTTATATACACGCACATCGGGCACATTTGGTTTCCCTTGAGAGATATTGGAGTGGCTTGTGCTTGGAGTACCCTTGCTCTCTCCTCCTCTGCATTGCCCTCTGGAGCTGCAGCAGTCCTCTGCAGGCTGGAGCTGGGGTGGGGTGAGCTGGCGTCAGGCCCAGTGCAGTTCCTGAGGCAGAGACACACACGAGCAGCGAGCTCTGGGCTCCTGGGTCTCATCCCTCTGTCCTGTCCTGGCCGACCACATGCGTCCAAGTCCTGAGGATGAGAGTGATCTGCATGTGTTCCCTGTCATAAAACAGTTTTATCTTGTGATGTTAAAATCATTCACATGGATCCTCCAGCTGTGCCACGATGGAGCTGGAAACGCTGCCTCGCAATTAACAGCAGCTTCAGTCTGCGTAATCTCTGCCGTCTGCTGCACTGATTGAGGATTTCTCAGGCACTAAAACAGACCGCCCTAATGGAGGCCCCAAGGTGTATGTTATCTGAGGGCAGACAAGGTGTCCTTGGGTCAATTAGAGAATAAATACTTTGGGGCAACATCCTAGCAGGGTATATTACTCGTTTTTATTATATATTAATAAAAATGAGTAATATAAATATATATTAACTATTATATATATGCAAAAGTCTTAGGCACATCAGTATTTTCACCCCCCAAAGATTTTAAGCCAGTTATTTATCTTTTGCTGTAGTGTGTCAGTAGGAAATATCAGTTCACATTTCCAAATATTCATCTTGTCATTAATTTTAATAACCCAGTGAGATTTTTGAATGCACATGGAGTCTGACAACAGCTGGTGCTCCACACTGAGATCTGATCTCACAATCTTCAAATCTGTGATTACATGAAGAAACAGATGAAACTGAGACAAACTAAATCCAGAAGAACTGTGGCTGTGTCTCCAAGACGCTTGAAGAAGCTGACTTGCAAAGTTACCTGAAAAATGATGCCCAAGTGTACTTGGATAAAAGCTGTTGTAAATGCAAAGGGTGGTCACACAAAATATTGATTTGATTTAGTTAGAAGTTAATTGCTAAATGAAATCTATTTATGACAGTATTTTTGAAAGCATCCTCACTTTTACACAAGTGCCTAAACTCTTCACAGTACTGTATCTTTGCAGGTCGATTTCTTCAAGCGTCTTGGAGACACAGCCACATTTCTTCTGGATTTAGTTTGTCTCAGTTTCATCTGTTTCTTCATGTAATCACAGATGGATTTGATGATGGTGAGATCAGATGTCAGTGTGGAGCACCAGCTGTTGTCAGACTCCTTGTGCATTCAAAAATCTCACTGGATTATATATATATATATATATATATATATATATATATATATATATATATATATATGTACCCAAATGTATATACATATACATATTATATGTGTTTAATAGAAAGTTTATATATATATATATATATATATATATATATATATATATATATATATATATATATATATATATATATATATATATATTATGGTGGGCCAAACAGGAAATAATTATATGTAAATTGTGAATATATAAATGTAAATATGAATATATAGTTATAAACCTGAATATATAAATGTAAAATAAAATAAAATAAAATAAAATAGTTATATTATATTAATTATATATTTTTTACCAAATAAACACACACACATATATATATATATGTAAATTGTGAATATATAAATGTAAATATTAATATATATTTATAAATCTTGAATATATTTATAACTCTGAATATATAAACCTGAAAATATAGTTAAACTCTGAATATATAAATATAAATCTGTATATATAGTTATACGTCAGAATATATATTTATAAATCCTGAATATATAGTTATAACTCTGAATATATAAATATAAATCTGAATATATATAGTTATAAGTCAGTATATATATTTATAAATCCTGAATATATTTATACTCTGAATATATAAACCTGAAAATATAGTTATAACTCTGAATATATAAATATAAATCTGAATATATAGTTATACGTTAGAATATATATTTATAAATCCTGAATATATATTTATAACTCTGAATATAAAATTTGAATATCTGAATAGTTATGTCTAAATTATTATTAATGTAAATTATGAATATATAGTTATGTCAGAATATATATTTATAAATCCTGAATATATACATCCATGTATTGTCTACAGGATTCCCAAAAGTTCAATGCTTATAATGTGCTGAACAATAAATTACAATAAATTATAAAATACTAAAAATCCAGTGCTTTAATACCCTTCTGTATCTTGAAAGTTGCCCCAAAGTATTTGTCTAAATAAAATAAAATAAAATAGTTATATTATATTAATTATATATTTTTTAGCAAATAAAAACACACTGACATACTTTCAGACAAGAAACAGCTATGCAATGAAGGTAGATTTTGCCATATATATATTAAACAATTAAACAATTAAACAAAACAAAAAACTGTTTACAGGTCAAGAGTATTTTTCATGTCAGGTTGTCACATTTCTATGTGCACAAGCTGTCACATGTTGTGTTTTATAAATACTTTACCATTTGCTGAATTAATTCTGAAGGGAACACACACACACACACAAACACACACAGATGTAAATACTCATAAATCAGATGGAAAGTCAGGCTAATGGGACTTTGCATTTCCCTTAGTCAGGCCTCTGGCACGTTCAGTGCTGCTAGTCACTCCCTTTAAAGACAGAAACTCTGCGCAACTCAAAACAGATGAATCATGCATATCCTGCTGTCATCATGCAAGACTTTTACTGTATCTGAATGCAACATTAATGTCTCGAGTCTTTCAGATGTGTTTTGCGTCCTCCTCGGAAAGCTTTGAACGATCTGCGACCATCTGAAGCGCATCACACTGCATCACTCAGATTGAGTTCCTGCATGTGTCATGTGTCCTGATTACCTGATAAAGCATTTTTCCCCTCTCCCTGACTGCGCTGCTCTGAAATCAGATGGTCGCAACGGACTGCGTAATGCAGATATTAATGCATGCATCAATCTATACATCCACCCATCCATTCATTCAGTCTGTGCCTTTCCTTTGGCTCACTTTATGGTTTCTTCCTCATGCATTATCTCCGAAATGCTGCCGTCAGCCGTGTTTAATAATTAAAGGCATGTCCATCAATTCGTCCATCTTATGTAAACTATGCACATTGCTCTTTGTCAAACCAAGGACAGTAAAACTTGATGCGCCGTATGGATAGATACCGTAATAGACCTGAACATATGTGCGTTGAATGGTTTGGGGAATTGAAATTGAAAAGATGAAGGGAAAAAAGAGCAGTGTGCTTTGTTTTTTTGTCAGGTCGCATGTTTTTATGCTGTCCATATGCATATTCGGCACTTGTATCAGCACACGTATGTATCAGTCAGTACATTAAGTGTGCTTATCTAGTGCATATGCTGCTTCTCTCAGTCTTTCAGTCATCTACCCTTTTAATAAGTTGCAGTGGCTGAGCATTGGTTGACCTCACTGTTCCCAGAATACAGATCGCTCCTTACAGCTGTGTCAGCCTGCGGCACTGAGGACGGGAGGAGACTTTGAATCATCATCCATCACCATATATATGTAATCTACAGCTCAAACTGTCATTTAAGTTCCATCAGACTCGTTCGAGAGGATCATCTGTTTGTTGGTAATGTGATAGTGTCAGTGCACAGAAGTGCTGTGATGTCATATGTCTGCTGGTGATGCACACATATGTTCACTCCATAAGATTTTAAAGAGCAAAATATATGCACAGTAGTTGATTAATGTTGGCACTGATGTTATATGGCATTATTGGGAAAACACATTCAAATACTTGTCAGTAAGTGCAACCCTCCAACATGTTTCATTTCATTGTAGCTCTTTAACCCTTTTTTTGTTGTTGATACAAACAAAACTAAAACAAATGAATAATACTAATATATTATTTACTTTTGCTTTACATTAAAAACGATACACTGGTTTCATTTGTTAACATTAGTTAACATGAACCAACAATGAAATTGCATATTGCATATTAGCCTACAATAATATTTTTTGTTGTTGTTGTATAATAATTTATTATTATTATCATTATAATTTACTATATCATTTTTATTTGCTATGTCTTGTATATGTACAGTACAGTCCAAAAGTTTGGAACCACTAAGATTTTTAATGTTTTTAAAAGAAGTTTCGTCTGCTCACCAAGGCTACATTTATTTAATTAAAAATACAGTAAAAAACAGTAATATTGTGAAATATTATTACTATTTAAAATAACTGTGTACTATTTAAATATATTTGACAAAGTAATTTATTCCTGTGATGCAAAGCTGAATTTTCAGCATCGTTACTCCAGTCTTCAGTGTCACATGATCCTTCAGAAATCATTCTAATATGCTGATCTGCTGCTCAAGAAACATTTATGATTATTTTCAATGTTGAAAACAGTTGTGTACTTTTTTTTCAGGATTCCTTGATGAATAGAAAGTTCAAAAGAACAGCATTTATCTGAAATACAAAGCTTCTGTAGCATTATACACTACCGTTCAAAAGTTTGGGGTCAGTAAGAATTTTTATTTTTATTTTTTTGAAAAGAAATTAAAGAAATTAATACTTTTATTCAGCAAGGATGCATTAAATCAATCAAAAGTGGCAGTAAAGACATTTATAATGATTTCAGATAAACACTGTTCTTTTGAACTTTCTATTCATCAAATAATCCTGAAAAAAAATATTGTACACAAATATTTTGTACAATTGTACACATTAAATGTTTCTTGAGCAGCAGATCAGCATATTAGAATGATTTCTGAAGGATCATGTGACACTGAAGACTGGAGTAACGATGCTGAAAATTCAGCTTTGCATCACAGGAATAAATTACTTTGTCAAATATATTTAAATAGTACACAGTTATTTTAAATAGTAATAATATTTCACAATATTACTGTTTTTTACTGTATTTTTAATTAAATAAATGTAGCCTTGGTGAGCAGACGAAACTTCTTTTAAAAACATTAAAAATCTTAGTGGTTCCAAACTTTTGGACTGTACTGTATATATATATATATATATATATATATTGCATATTAGCCTGCAATAATACTAATTATTATTATTGTTGTTAATTATTATTATTATTATTATTGTTGTATAATAATTTATTATTATCATCATCATTATTCATCATCATTATTATTATTATTTACTATATTATTATTTTTTTATATAGGTCTTAAACCCTGATAATTGCTGTTTAGGGCTAATTTTTTTAATTTTATTATTATAAACTTTTATTTGTATATGTCTTAAAGCACTTGGACCAAAATAATTGCTGTATTTAACTACATATCCCATCAATATTGTTGTTCTTGCTTTGTTTATTTATTTTTACATGCATTGTTATTTTGAATAAATATTCCTAAAATTGACTAAAGCAACATCTATCATTTATAACATTGCAGATTTCTAACCAAACATATTGGATTTCAAAGAGTGTTTAAATATTGTTTTAGAAGAATGCCAAAGAATTGACAGTTTTGACAGAAAATACTTACATATTACATGAACATAAATGGCATTAATATATTTTTATAATTTATATCAGTAATAAATACTTATTTTGACTTTTGTCTATTAACCAGTCAGTTTATTTCCTTCACTCTCAGGTTCAGTGTGACTCCTCCCCTCCAAATCACATGATCTACGTGCTCAGATTGTGACATTGTCGGCAGCATGAAAGTCACTCTTCTTAGGTATCACATCATCAGCTGCGGCTGATTTTTGACAGTTTACACTTCCCAAACGTCCTTGACTTTGCAGTAAATGGATAATGATCATTTTATTCTCTTTTTGCAAAAATTTAATTATATATATATATATATATATATATATATATATATATATATATATATATATATATACTGTGTTGCAATGACACACATTAGTTGAGTATGTTTACTTTGATAGAATTTGAAGATGATTAATTTTTTTATTTTATTTTTTTTTGCAAAGCATGAAGAGCAAGGAGTTTTGTGCCAGTGTTTCGAAGCTCTCTTTTTCTCTCTCCCACTCTCTCTCCATCATTCTCTCAAGAGCATTCAAGGACAGTCAGGTCAGAAAGCCTCAGCAGCTCCCAGCAGGCTTCTGCAGTCTTCCATGAAGCAGAGAATTCAGCAGTTTAGAGCGCCTGCGTGAGTGATTGAGTGAGTGAGTGTGTGGGTAAACTCCTGCAGCAAAGAATATCTCACTCACTGCCATCGAAATCAGTCCTGCCATCAGAATGTGAAATAACTGCAAACAAGCATGAATGTGACAGTCAAAAAGGTATGTATATAGAGCAACGAATGCAATAAGATTCGTAAGACTCTTCAATGTCAGCTCAAAGGCATCAATGAGATTCACTGCAGTATGGTGCAATATGTTCAGGTGTATCAGTTGTATATGCAAAATCCCTATTGCTCGTTAAAAATGAATTGTGTTATGCTTCTTTTTGTGTTTTGTCGGTTGCAGCTTTTGGTGAGCGATGTAGAACTTTACCTTTACCTCTCTCTTTCTCTCTCTCTCTCTGCCTCCCCCTCTGCTGTGGTGCTGACTCACTGTCACTGGCCCAGAATATGCTGTCTGTCTGCATTAATACCCTGCTCACCTTCCCACCAATTAATGCTGCCTCAGCACCTGAAAGAAAGCTAAGAGCAAACGATACTCCGAGATGGGATCATATCAAAACATTTAACTTAATGTGTATCACTCCTGGTATGTGTGTTTGTAATGGCAGTGACATTTGTTATGATTATTATGTTAATAGGCTGAGTGCATATTAATAGAGAAAAGGTTATTGCTTACCATTATTGTGCAGAAATATCATTATTATAGGTGGCTGTCTACTTGGACATCTCACTTTCACTCAAGTACAGAAGAGGACGTGTTCTGCAACAACACAGTGAATGATTTCTCACACAGAAGAGAGCGAGTTTGCCGCTACTGCCATCTAGAGGAAACAACAAACTCCTGCTATGAGTAACAGCTAATGTGAAAGATTAATTTAATAATTTGCTCAAAATGATGAAAAGTCGTTATTTACTCACTCTCATGGTGTATAACAAACCTGTATGACATGGAGGGCTGCAGGGATGAGGTATTTCTGTTGCCTAGGCCAAAAACTGGAAACGAGTTAGCATTTTAGCATTTCTGGTTCGGGTTTTTGAGTGTATTTACTTTTGTAAAATTGCCTGAAATAAGGTTTGAAAGATTTTCACGTTTTATTCTACAACATAAAAAACATAATAATACCCCCTTGTGATTTTTTAAAAGCTTTTGCTTGTCTTAAGAAACGCAGTTGCTAATAAGTGGCTAAATGGCACTACAGAGATTGTGATGCAGATTGTGTTTAGGCTTCAGAATTCATATAAGTTGTGTTCATTTCTGAAGATGATTAACAAAATGTGTAAGAGTCATAAACTTTTGCTGATCGCAGAGCAAAAATCCAAATGCCAATGGAAATATAAGCGTTTAGCTGTAAATTATAACTGCATGTATTTTATATTATGAGAATAAAGGGGAAAGTAACGTTCACCACAGTTTAGACCCTTTTCACATTTCTGGGTTTCTCAGAAGCGGAAATCGTCATAGTTGGGTAAACTTTTATAGCGGTGAATGAGAGACTTCATTAAAGAGTTAGTTCACCCAAAAATGAAAATAATGTCATTAATTACTCGCCCTCATGTCGTTCCACACCCGTAAGACCTTCTTTCATGTTCAGAACACAAATTAAGATATTTTTGTTGAAATCCGTTGGCTCAGTGAGGCCTACATTGCCAGCAATGACATTTCCTCTCTCAAGATCCATAAAGGTACTAAAGACATATTTAAAAAAAGTTCATGTGAGTACAGTGGTTCAATATTAATACTATAAAGCGACAAGAATACTTTTTGTGCGGCCAAAAAAACGAAATAACGACTTTTCAACAATATAGTGATGGGCCGATTTCAAAACACTGCTTCATGAAGCTTCAGAGCTTTAGGAATCAAATCAGTGATTCAGCGCACCAGAGTCACATGATTTCAGCAGTTTAGCCGTTTGATAGGAGATCCGAGTCACTGATTTGATTCGTAAAGCTCTGAAGCAGTGTTTTGAAATCGCCTATCACTATTTTGTTGAAAAGTCATTATTTTGGGGTTTTATTTGGCACACAAAAAGTATTCTTGTCGCTTTATAATATTAAGGTTGAACCACTGTAGTCACATGAACTGTTTTAAATACATCTAGTAGCTTTCTGGGTATCTGAAAGTGTTAATTATCTTGCTGTCAATGGAAGCCTCACTGAGCCGTCGGATTTTATCAAATATATCTTAATTTGTGTTCTGAAGATGAACAAAGGTCTTACGGGTGTGGAACGACATAAGGGTGAGTAATAAATGACATTATTTTCATTTTTGGGTGAACTAACTCTTTAAAAATATTTTTTGTGTTTTCATTTGCACAAATAGCAAAAGAAAAACTCCACAATAGTGTTTTCATAACTTTCAAAAAGAGTAAAAAAAAAATAAATAAAAAAATAAGAGAGCGATTGACAACACCCTCACAGCAATGTTAATGTTTTTGTTTTTTTGTAATTTGATGTAATGGTAATATAATACTAAATATATTGTTATAAATGAACGTACATTTTTTTTAAATGAAAATATAAAAACTTTGATGACCGTTAAAACGCGTCATCACAGTCTGTGAAAAGGGACTATTATTTCACTAAATCGGACACCACTACTTTAAAAACCCATTGAAAATTCAAGAGGGAAACCATGACGTCACGATAAATAATATTAAAAAAAAAACAACAACTTATAACTGATCTCTGTTAAGGATGGACATATTCTTTCTTTTCTGCTGAAAAAAAAATGAACAAAGATCAACTTCCAGAATGTGGCTATCCATCATGTAATTAATTATGTTTTTGCCTATTTTGACTTGATTAATGCAATTAGTGCCTTTCAAATGTGATTGAGTTTAATCGGCAATTTGGCGCGCGATCTAGCCAATCAGAGACCAGCGGGAGGGTCCATAATCATGACATCATCAACACTATATAAACCCTTGCTGCGTGAGAGAACGAACAGAGTACTTCTTCTAACCCTAACGCTTTCTGGCTTCCTGTACGGTATTTATACTGTTTTGTCTTAAGCTTTCAGTGTATTACAGGAAGTTTTCCGCGGTTCCGGTGCGTTTAAAAAAGCTATAGAGTACTCTGATGCTCGGTCTCTCCGGTTTGAGTGTTTTGTGCGCGGACAGTCCTGCTGCCGCGAAGAGTTCGCCTCTGCTGCACATGCTTCAGATCTGGGACTTCACAGCGCGCTGAGCAGATTAAATTGAGCATGGCGAACTTTTGCGGACCTTTCACTGATCCTGCAAATAAGCCCGCGCTCAGACACTCACTGCGGGTGGGATTCTCCCGAGACAGCCGTCTGACTGTTCTGAACCACAGACTTGTGTAAGTGATCGAGTCGTGCTCGTGTTTTCATACTCTTTCTGACTGTTCTTTTAACGAACTGCATGAATTAAGTTTATTCTTTGCACTGGCATTGGCGCCCCCTATCTGATCTTCAAGTCGACTGTTAATGGCTTTTTTGTGGTTCTGTCAATATTGTTTGAAGAAATGGAAGTAAACCGCACTGAATAAAGTGTTTAAGAGATACTGTGGTGTTTTGTACTTTGTGTTGGATGTTTTAGCTTTTCAACCCTTACATAAGATGTCTGTTTTCTGTTTGTTCACATGGTAGGCCCACGAACCTGCATATTGGATGTGTGGCATCTCTGGAGCCAGGAGAAACTAAAATCAGCTGACTGATTTTAAATCGTAACTTTGGCCACTCCTAATAGTCCATAAACACTTACCCGAGCAATGGATTTAAATGCGCTACAAAACCGCGTTTAAAATGCATACAGCTCAGTTGAAAAACGTTTTCCTCTAGTGCTTTTAAATTGAATGAACGAAGCAAATTGTGTGTTTTTTTTTTTTTTTTTTTTTTTTTTTTTTTTTTTTTTTTTTTTATAAATATGAATTCAGTTCATTGGTAGGTATATTCCTAACGTGCACCACAAGATGCCTACGGTTTAGTCATTTGTAGGAGGCATGAGGGCTTTTTTTTTTTTTTTTCTTTGCCCAGTGCTGTTATCTTAAAGGGTTAGTTCACCCAAAAATGAAAATGCTGTCATTTATTACTCACCCTCATATTGTTCTACACCCATAAGGCCTTCATCTTCAGAACACAAATCAAGAGATTTTTGTTGAAATCCGATGGCTCAGTGAGGCCTGCATTCACAGCAATGACTAACTTTCAAGATCCATAAAGCTACTAAAAACACATTTAAATCCGTTCAGTGGTTCTACCTTTTATTATAAAGCAGCGAGAATACTTTTTTTTTGTGCGCCAAAACGGCTTTTCAACAATGTAGTGATGGCTGATTTCAAAACACTGCTTCGGAGCTTTACAAATCAAATCAGTGATTCAGATCTCCTATCAAACTGCTGAAATCACGTGACTTTGGCGCTCCAAATCACTGATTTGATTCGTAAAGCTCTGAAGCAGTGTTTTGAAATCGGCCATCACTACATTAAAGTCATTACTTTTTGTGCACCCAAAAAAAACTATTCTCGTCGCTTTATAATAAGATAGAACCACTGAACTCGCATGAACTGTTTTAAATGTTTTTAGTACCTTTTTATGGGTCCTGAGAGAGCAAGTACCATCAGGCCTCACTCAGTCATTGGATTTAATCAAATCTTAATTTGTGTTCTGAAGCTGAATGAAGGTCTATGGGTGTAGAACGATATGAGGGTGAGTAATGACATTATTTTCATTTTTGGGTGAACTAACCCCTTTGAGTCTGTATTTGAGTATGTGGGTCACAAGACTTGGTTCAAATTTTCTGTGCTCCTTTTTGTCTCCTGGTTTCCCCCTCCCATAAGGTGAGTGATAACATTTGAAAATGATTTTGGTCAATAAATTTAACCACTTAATAAGCTAAAATGGGATATCAAATATCCACCCTGTTGGGGACCGAAAGTCAGTTTTAAATACTGACAATTCTAATTTATGGGCGTTGTCCCCTTTTTTTTTTTTTTTTTTTTTGTGTATGCTCACTTTCTCACACATTTTATATTTTTTCAGGCTTTTTTTTTTTTTTTTTTTTTTTTCCTCAAGTGCCACATTGATACTCGAATACATCACTGAATAAGATAGATAGATAGATAGATAGATAGATAGATAATTGTTTTTGTTTTTTTTTAAATTGTAACTTTAAAAAAAAAAAAAATTCTAAATTGTTTCATATTTTCCTCAACGGAGTGGATGTATTGAGGTTGACCACATCATAATTGAAAGATAAAATTTGTAAAAATAGACAAAATAATAGAGGATCTCAATCGCTTTCCCAAGTTTTCCATCCAAAGGAGTGATGACTGCTTTATGATGTCACTAATGTTTCCAACTTTCATGAAAAGGGGAAAGTAGTCCAAAATAACAAGCAAAGAAAAGAAAAAATTATTATTGTTCAAATAAAAAAAACTATACTATATAGAGAGAATCATTACTGATACCCAACAATCTATAAAATTTTGAAAAAAAAAAAAAAATCATGTATAGTAAGTGTATTTGTCATGAAAATAAGGTATGCAAGTTTGGGGACATAGGAAAAATGGTGATATGGTGCTTTAAAATATCTACTTCAGTTAAAAAAAAAAAAAACTACTAATATTATGAAATTTGTCTTAAGATGCTGAAAATGATGCTGTACATGCTGTCATTTAGCACATTTTGAAACCTGTATCCCCCGAGATACATTGCCAGATTAGAAAAAAAAGGTTAATCCACAGTATTGACAATCTTTGAATTTTGAGTTTAAACATTGCTCAAATGTTAAAATTCACATGTTAAACTGATATATTTAGTTGACCACATCTTTGCATTTTCAACTATATTTTCTTGCAGGGTAGAACAGGTTTAACTCAAACACACCAAAACCTGCTAAAGGTTTTCAGATATATTTGGAAATGCCAGTCATGTGTGTTTGAGCAGGATTGGAGCTGAACTCTGCAGGACAGTGACCCTCAAGCCAGAGGCTGAAGATAAGACAGATCAGCAGTGTAAAAAGTTTAAATGCCTCAATTTTAGGACATTTATAGACATGTCATATTTTGAATATTTTTTGCATTACATAAAACAGAAATATTGATGACTTTTTATATGTATATATATATATATATATATATATATATATATATCTTAATAGGGCAACATAGCTCATAAAATCCAAAATATCAAATATATCCAATTCCTCTGAAAATGTTTTAAGTCTAGAGTTGATATAAAAAGTGACATAAAATACTTTTTTCTGATTATTTTCCACTCGGATATATATATGTGTGTGTTTATGTACATACCTAGGCCTATATAACCCCCCAACTGTCTGATCCCACTGAAGGCCATTGTGTAATTTGCCCCCTCTTCTCTGGTACTGTGCATGCATAACCAATAAACATCCATAATTTTGATTGTGACTATGAATCATTAATCTTTATATGTGACTTTAAAGCAGTCTTAAAACTTTTGTTCAGAACTGCTGTTCCAAAAGTGATAACGTGTAAAATGAGAAAGCAACAAAGGCCAAGTGAATATGGTAAGCTTTGTCCCAAGTGTGTGTGTTTATTTATATATATATATATATATATATATATATATATATATATATATATACACATATACATATACATTTATGCATTTATATATACATTTGTGCATTTAACCACATATAAGGGGGTTAAATGCACAAATGTTTCTTTTTGGGGAACCTGTTAGATAATCAGGGTTGTAAATTGTTAATCAACAGTTTCTGAAGGTTAAACATGTATCACAAAAAACAACTTGGCCCTATTTTGCAGCCAATTTGTGGAAAATGCCCAAACATAATTTAATCTATATTGTTTCTTTAAATTATAGTGAATGAAGTTATTTAACAAGTTTGAAAAAGTGTCCTTTTAGAGTCTGAAGCAGAATATGAAGTGTGGTAAATCAAACCAACTGCTCAGTTTTAAGTGGGTAAAATAATCGTGGTTATTTAAATTTTTACTTTTGTATTTGCAGTGATTTATTTGAACGAATACATTTTAAATAATTTTCAGTTCCCTCCATTTTTAAATAAATTTTCAGTCATCATTTTGAAATGATTTTCAGTTCCTCTGTGTGTGATTGTCATGTGTCCCTGCCTGCAGCAGCTCAGAGAGGAAGAGCGGAACCCGCTCCTCCAATACAGTCTACGAGTAAGACAGAGGAAATAACAGACCGAACGGGATTTTTGTAATAATCGACGTATCTCATTCATTTAAAAGGGCATGTTTACAGCAAGCACAACATTTCGCCTTTTTAACTCGAAAAAAAGATGCTCAATCAGGATTGATTCGCTGCCTCGGTCAAAGGAGCTGTCCACCATGAGGTGCTGATCGGCGGCCTGGCAGAACGATGGCGACGGGGAAGTGGCTTCTGTACACGGGTCTCTGTCTGTCTCTCGTCGCCTTGTGTTTCCTGACAATCGCAATCTCATCGGATCACTGGTACGAAACGGACGCGAGGAGATACAAGGAACGCTGTCGAACTTTCTCGAACCGCAGAAGCGATCCGGGTTTTATTTACATCCCCAACCACAGCCTTCCACTGCGAGCCAGCCGAGCGAACCTGGACCGATGGGAGAACCGACTGCTGCTAACTAGAAACCGGCGTCAGCTGTTCGCGATGAGCGCGGCGGATGAGTGCAGCAGGCGCTACAATTCAACCAATATGGGGCTGTGGAGCAAATGCTACAGGGTGGGATTTGACCCAGACATCGAAGAGCTCATTCAGAAAGGTAAAAACATCCACCTGAGCCTTATAGGAATATGTGTTGATGCAAAGGAGATGCTACAATAATGAGAACCTGGAAAATGGCATTTCAAGCTAGAAGACTCTCTTCTGGCTTGAAATGGCATTTTCCAGTCTCTCATTATTGTAGAATCTGCTTTGCAATGTATATAATCAGGCCTATGGATGCATCAGAGTAAAATGCCAATTCATTATAATCAGTTGCATAGGGCACCAAAAAAACTCGTTGGGTATGTTCTTCAATATTGAACATAATGAGCACTTCTGAACATCTTGGTATTACAGATTGTATTTATACATTCAGTTTTCTATGTATTGTAGTGGCTTAGATCAGTGATTCGTGATCTTGGTCCTGGAGTACCTGAGCAGTTCACATTTTGGATGTGTACCTCATTCAATACATAATATATTTCATCAGCTCATTAGTAGAGGCTTCAAGAACTGAACATGATGTGCTAGGGTACTCTGGGATCTGGATTGAGAACTACTAATTTAGTCCACATGAGCAATATCACTTGACCATCTGTGTAGTTTACGCATCTAAATGTGACACTTGTCCATATGCACAAGCAGGCTCAGCTCAACAGGGGACCTGGTCCACCTAATAACCACCATCCCAATTGTCCGGGCCCACTTTACATCTTGGAGTTTGAGTAGGGCATGTGTACAAGTTCTGATTATCATTCTGGGATCGGATGCTCATTATGAATTTTTTGTTTTTTTCCAGGAACTATAGAGCGTTGCTCCTTTATAAAGTACTATTACTCCTCATCCGCTGTGACGCGAAAGGATCTTTCCTACAACATCACCAAGACTATCCAGCAAGATGATTGGCATGCCCTGCGTAAGTGGGACTTGCTCTTTTCAGTCTGCATCAGTGTTGTCCCGGGCCCTCTTTGAAAGGGGTCCTCCCACTAAGGTCCTCTATATTACTAGTGTACTTACTGGGCCCTGGATAAAGGTGCGGTCACATTAGCGAAATTTAGAGAAGTATGCAGCAATGCTCACACAAAAGTCACTTTCAAACCAAGCAGCTTTCTTTTGGTAGGCACAGCAAATTTGCATTGAACATGAGGAAATCTGCACAAAATTCTTGATTGCAAGAATTCTGATTGGAATGAATTGTATTTCGCCCACAAAATTTTGCTGAGCAACAGTAAATGCGACCGTACTTTAAAGGTTGCCTACCCATAACAAATTTTGTTTTGGGCCCATGTAGCCACGTTTCCACATCAATTTGTCCCAGGAACTTTTTTCCCCCAGACCTACTGCTGTCTGCGTTTCCATCGTGGTCTAAAGTACCGTGAAGTTTAGGCAAATTATTCCAGTGACGTAGGACTGCACGCAACTTTCCAGTTCCCGCTGGATTTCGTCCTCCGCATATAAGCTTAATAAAACCTTAACCTCGTTGTCGGTCCATCGGTCTTATTTTTTAAACTCCATTGTTGATTCAAATAGCAAACAACTCTTTCTCTTGCACACACCAGACTTTTGGTTGAAATAAAATGCTGCGAAATGCTGTGTGAACTCAACCAATCAGCATGTTCAGCCCCTAAGTCCCACTCCCGAAAGTTTGTGAACTTTGAAAAAGTACTACCTCGTGAGCAGGGACTTTCTGAGGGGAAATTTTTACCCGGAACTTCATTTAGACCCTGGTCCCTGTGATCGAAACACATAGAGTACCACCACAAAGTCCCTGGGGAAAGTTCCTGCAGTGGAAACACGGCTTTTGATATAGTGGTAGAGTTTCAAGCAAGGGTATCCAGTCCTGCTCCTGGAATTGCCACCTTCCTGCCAAGTTCAGCTGGAACAAACTAACCAATGCCTTCAGAATTACTACAAATTTCTGCCAGGTGTGCTCGAGCAGGTTGGAGCTGAACTCTACAAGAAAGTAGTCATCCAGGAGCAGGGCACCCCCAGTAACTTGCTATTTTCATCTCCAGATTTGCGTCGGATGACAGCTGGCTTCATGGGCATGGCTCTATCCATCATTCTCTTTGGCTGGACCATTGGCGTTTTGGGCTGTTGCTGGCAGCAAGGCCTCATGCATTACGTTGCTGGTCTACTCTTCCTTATGGGAGGTACGTGAAATCCCTAAATGGCTCCTTTAGGGTTCTACCCCATTGACCAAACACCTACTAATTAGTATCATGTCCCACCACAGGTACCTTCTGCATCATCTCTCTGTGCACCTGTGTGGCCGGCATCAACTTCGAACTGTCTCGCTACCCACGTTATTTGTTCAGCCTCCCGGATGATATAAGCCATGGTTACGGCTGGTCCATGTTCAGTGCCTGGGGAGGGCTGGGATTGACCCTCATAGCAGGATTCTTCTGCACCCTGGCACCATCGATTCAGCCTCCTCCACCATCCCGTACCTCCTGTCCTAAGTCTCGCATGGAGAACGGAACGGTGTGCTAAAGCTTCACATGTTGTGACACTTGGTACATTAACATAAACTTGTTCATAGACTTTGTTATGGGTATTAAAAGCACGGAAGCTGTTGAAAGACATTTTGTTCTGGAAGGTGATAAGCCATGGCTGTTGGGACTTATAAAAGAAGGATCTATGAAAGCACATTTGTACAGTTGTATAAAAGCTTTCATCATGACATGAGTTCAGCATGTCCTTGGTGTTTGTCTTTGTGTTCAGTAGATCGTGTTTGAATTTCGAGACAAACTCACCGTTTCAAAGATCTTTCCAATGTATGATTTACCATGAATTTCATTATGTGCTGTAATTGTTTTCAATGTCAATAATTTCTTCATTGGACAATAAAATGCCTCATGTAAGAAAACAATCCTACTGTTTCTACTCAAGTTACACAACATCAGAAAAAAAGGAGAATCAAGCAAGAGGCACGGAATACTCAATTTTATTTAAGATTTTCATTGTTCCAGACCAGCAGAAAATGGGTCAGTTCTTCTCTTTTAGCGCTTTATTTTGTATTAAATGATTTCAGCAGCATGTTAAACCCAAATGTTGGACTACATTGATTTTTTTCCTGAAAGAATGAGTGATTGCATTTGATAAATACTGTTTAGTATGGCCACACAGATGAGAAAGAAAAGAGAGTAGAAATCATTTGAAGGCCTTGGAATGGGGGCATGTTAGTGTGTGCCTGTCTTTACGCTTTCAACACTCGTATTCTCTGCAATCATGCCTTGACATGTCTCCCTTTTATTACCATCACCATCCTTCCCAAGGTTCCAGACTCGATTCCTGATTCATACCTTGTATGAATGGCTTATTCTATAGGCAAGCCAATAAACACTTCCACAGCTGTCTTGCTCACCTTACTTCTTGGGAATGAAGGTACTGCAGACATCCTGTAGCAGCATGTCAGGTCTCACATCACCATCCTTGCCCAAAGATGCTTTAGACAAACGCCCTGAATACAAAATGGTTTCCTCCCTAAGATATAGTAGGTACCACTGTCATTAATTAACTCCCTTCCAAGGAGGACCAGGGTCTTGACTCTACAAATGCCCTCAAAAATCTTACCTGTGGCTCCGTAAAAATTAAGCGTGTAAGAAGTAGAGAGCATTACATAGACTTGTCTTAAAATAATCCGCTTCCGTTTCCTTTGAGTGGTGGTGAGACCTAACATACGGGAAGTGTAAAGATTCACAGTATTAAATTGCAGTCTGTACCTTGGATGAAGGAGTGAGGCCAATTAGACATGTTATTCGTTTAAGCGCATTCCGTTTAGCCGTTATTAGTCACATGTACACATCAGTGCTCATGGTTTTCTCTACACATTTCAATGTCGGACTCTTTTTTTCCCCCCCAGAATCATATGTGAAGGTGTGTGTATATGTGTTAAGACCCTCAGTGTCTGTCTGAATCTCCCAGGCACCTTCATTAAAATCATTACCCTGCACTGATGGTGCTCATACTACAGAGATGTACGTGTGCCTTCAAAAAAAGTGACAACAGACAAACAAATCCAGATGGGAAAGGGATGGAGAGGGAAATGGTAGAAAGACAAGAGCTTATGTTACGTTATTAATGGAAGGGGTATATTTGCAGTTTCATGTTTGTAATGCAGTTAAATCAAGGGTTGTCTTTAGTGACGGTCAATACCGGCACTCTGTAGGATGTCTGTGGCCGTCTGCGCTGGGGGTCTGAAGGCTGTCTGAAAGCCTGGAGGTGGGGAGTGGAACTGACTTGGGGTGAGTGTGGGTGGGGGGAGGTAAGGGGCCCAGGCGGCTCTGTGTAAGGAGAGGTGGGCCGCCGCGTCCAGGAGGCCGGTGTGTGGGGGCTGTGGGAGTGCGCTGGAGCTGGGGGGTCCGTCCATCTCTGTGAGCGCCTGCAGTGACTTGAGCCAGTGTGGCGGATTGTCATCCTGGAGACAGTCCAAACTGTTGCCTGTGGATGCTGGGATACCTGGAGTTTTGAAAATGGACACCAATGAGCACTATTACCAGTGAAGGTTTTAACCGTAACCAGTCAGAGAGTTTATAAAACACAAACCGCACCTGTGATGATGGCGGGGTCCATCCAACTGGCTGCACTGTCCCAGCTGAGGCCGTGCGAAACTCCGGCTGAGCCTACCGGCACCCCGATGTGATTCACACTGGAAGTAGAGGAAGAGGAGGAGGAAGAGGTAGAGTTCGGGAGGCCTCCAAAGTTGATGTTGATATTTGGTAGGAGTGCTCGCAGTCCGTCCTGCCACTCTTTCACATTTATGCTTTCCACAGAGCCATTGTTTTCTGAAAGAGAAGAAATGAATGAACACAATGTCTACACTAGGGGTGTTTGAAATTAATCATTTCTACGATGCATCACGACGTGGACGTGGACGAGGACGATTCTGCATTGATGTGTTCCATACGCACTTTTCATGGTAGCGTAAAATGGTGGAGGGAGGCGAAACACAAAAGCGAGTAATAAAAAAAAAATGCACCCACTATTTTAACATTTACAGCATGCAAGTGTGTGTGAAAGCGCACGAGTGTGTGTGTGTGTGCGCGAGTGTGTGTGAGCGTTATTGTAACTTAAGTAGGGCTACAAAACATCAAAAACATCCTCTTTAGCACCTTTAAGTTTTAGTAAATTTGTTATGTGATTTTAATAATAATTTATTTGTTTCAATTTTAGTAATTTTAGTTATTAGCCGATATTAAGTTAGATCTGCTTTATTAAAAAAAAAGAAAAAAAAGTGACAATTAAAATGCAACAAAATACAACATTAAACATACTGGGAATGAGTTCAACAACTTGTTTCTATTTGGATCAGTGGGGTACATCTGTAGTACTCTGCTTAGACCAGGTGTTTTAAAATACACAGGTGATTCACAAAAAAACTGGAGCACACAAGACAGATGCATCCTCTAACCTGATATAGGAATCCC
Organism: Megalobrama amblycephala; assembly: GCF_018812025.1. NCBI lineage: Eukaryota > Metazoa > Chordata > Actinopteri > Cypriniformes > Xenocyprididae > Megalobrama > Megalobrama amblycephala. Next base: position 20,316,336 of record NC_063058.1, read on the forward strand.
CCCAAGGCCGGTGCTGTGGTGCTGGGCCGGCATACTCAGGTCTAAGAAATGGCTGTGCGCGGCTGCTGCGGTGGCCGTGTGGTTCAAGTGTGTGAGGTTATTGCGGGTAGGGAGGCCCATCCAGGGGTGGCGTGCGGCCATGTGTTGGGGAAGGCTGAAGGAGTTATAGAGGCCTCTGTGCTGGATGTGAGGAAGGCGCTGTTGGCCGTTAGGGAGGCTGGTCTGATGGGAAGAGGGGTTGGGAGAGAGGGGGGAATGCTCCTGGACTGACAGCTCTTTCTCTATGAGGTCGGCCAGAGCCTTCCGTGTGACGTCAAATGGGTCAAAGCCAAGGTCATCGTCCTGCTGCTGCTGCTTGGCTGAAGAGCCAAAACCAAACGCCGCCTGCCAATCGGTGGAGGAGGACACGGGGATAGTGTCTGCAACAAGGAAGAGAGATTGGTGGGTTTACCCCATTGGAAATCTTATTGTACCGAAATCCTACTACATCGCATTCGCTGCACACGCCTACCTGAGGTGAAAAGGCTCTGTGGTTCTGGAGTCATGGGCCAGTCGGAGGCTCCCTGTGGTGAACTGGAGAAGGAGGGCAGGCTGCTGGGGATGGGGTTGGGATGTCTGAAATTGCTGTTGTCTGAGAAAAGAGACTGAGACTCCGCTGCCGCCCCCTCGAAGGGTGAGCGTGCTGCGAGTTCAGCCACGCTGATGGGCACAACGAGGCTGGGTTTAGTAAGGCCAGGTGGAGGAGATGGGGAATCGCTACTGGATGTCTGCCAAACCAAATACGGACAGCTGAATTAGAAAACAAAACATGATAACTATTCTCAGTTATTCCATTTTTTTAAGCACTTACCTGTGATATATTTTCCCCGTTTCCTATACTTATGGGTTCTGATGGTTTGTCAATTGGACTGAAATGAAAGCACAGTGTAATAAGCAATCACCAAAACACTTATACACCCACAAAGGAAGAAAATAAGTGCCGTCATTTATGATGAGTCAATGGATATTGTTATCTATCAACACTACTGGCTAGGCTTCTGCAATACAGTACCTGGTAGGCTCTAAGGCTGATGGGAAGGGTGGGAGGCCTGTGTTCTGCTCTGTTCCCTGTTCAGGGTCTGGGTCATCTGGAGTCATGTGGTCCGAGTCTGTTAGGCAGTCTAAAAGAGGAGGGGACTTGCGATGCTCTGTGGTTAAACCGTTAACCATTTTCCCATAGCTCTGTAATGTGGGCCACCCTTCTTTATTGGTGCTATTTGGTCTGGGAATAAAATAAAGCCAAATTAAAAAGGGGAACCACACTTTTCAAAGAAAAGAGAAACGTATTAATCATATATGTGACCCTGGACCACAAAACAAGTCTTAAGTCACATGGGTATATTTGTAGCAATAGCCAACAATACATTGTATGAGTCAAAATCATCGATTTTTCTTTAATGCCAAAAATCATTAGGATATTAAGGTAAAGATCATGTTCCATGAAGATATTTTGTAAAATATCACAATTTTTTTTTTTTTTTGTGAGTGGATATGCATTGCTAAGGATTTCATCTGGACAACTTTAAAGCCAATTTTCTCAATATTTAGATTTTTTTGCACCCTCAGATTCCAGATTTTCAAAAAGTTGTATCTGAACTCGTACAAATACTGTCCTATATTAACAAACCATACACCAATGGAAAGCTTATTTATTCAGATGTATAAATCTCAATTTCAAAAAAATGAGTCCTGAATTATATACACTACCATTCAAAAGTTTGGGGTCAGGAAAATTTTAAATAAATACTTTTAGTTAGCAAAGACGCATTAAACTGATCAAAAGTGACAGTAAAAAGACATTTATAATATTACAAAAAAATGTATTTCAATAAATACTGTAATTTTGAAAATTGTATTCATTAAAAATCCTGAACAAATGTATCACAGGATCCACAAAATATTAAGCAACACAATGTTTCTTGAGCAGCAAATCAGCATATTAGAATGATTTCTGTTGTTTCACGTGAGATGTGACACTGAATAATGTAATATAATTTTTTACAATATTGCTGTTTTTAACTGTATTTTTGATCAAATAAGCACAGACTTGGTGAACATAAGAGAATTCTTTCAAAAACATAAAAAAAAATCATACCAGCCACAAACCTTTAAACAGTAGTATATACATTTTCTTTTTATATATTTTAATATAATTAATCACCATATTATTTAATTCAAATATTCATTTCATTATCATATAATTACGTACTGAATATATTGCAAAAATAAGGCACACTTTCATTGCCAATTAAAAATCTGGATATGGTTATCTTACTGTTTGATTGCAGCAATGAAATTAAAGAGATTAAAAACAACACCTCTGAGTGGAGTTAGGTTTGCTCTTCGACTTCTCCCCACACGTTGAGGTTTGTAAAAAGTTAGGGTTCGCTTTGTAAAGGTCTTGGAGTAATTTTTGTTCATACTCTTGATGTTTCCCAGCCTAAAAACAAAATTTACACATACAGAGAGAGAGCAAAAGTCATTTTCTAAATGTAATTTAATTGATGTATTGACTGAACTGATTGATCTGCAGTGAATCAGCATAATCGCTCACCTGCATTTCTTCTTTTGTAAAACTAGCCGCTTCATCCCCCAGTTCATGTAAATACATGCAGTCTGGTTTGGGACACTGCATGCTTTTAAGAAAATAACTGCAGTACTTTGTTGTACCTAAAGAAGCCTGGAGACAAAACAGCAACAGACATAACTACTTTAATAACTTTAAAATGATAGATGAAGACAATACATATTTTTCATAAATATAATATGCTTGACAGCATTTCTGGAAATGCATTTGAAAACAATAAACTTTAAGTGTCATGACACTTCTAAGGGACGTCCGAATCATATTTGTTAAAAGGACTGTGCTGTGATGGATTATCACTTACCTTGAGTGTTCTACCATCCACTATGACATTGTTTACGCACTGTATTGCTCTGAGGGCGTCCTCTGAACGAATGTAAGTTACATAGGCACTGGCACTAGGACCCTGTGGAGTGAAAGGTCAAAATATAAGCGTGATTTCTTTATTCTACTGTTTTGCTGTAGCCTTAAAGGGATAGTTCACCCAAAAATAAAATTTCTAACATCATTTACTCATCCTCATGCCTCATTTTGTTTATTTTTAAAACACAGTCCATTCTTCGGCTGAAGCCAATGACTTCCATAGTATGGAAAATAATACTATTGCTATCATTACCCACATTCTTCAAAATATCATCATCTGTGTTCATACAGAAATTCATACAGGTTTAAAAACAACTGAAGAATCAAGTTTGTCCTACCTGTGAACCTGCATATGATGTGCTGTTATTGATGACCACTTTATGAATTTTGCCGAACTTCCCGAAATATTCTGGGCGCTTTAGAACCTAAGAAATGATCAAAGTGACGGTGATTCCTTCAAGTGAATTATAGCATGAACGACAAAATCGATGCTATGCTGAATTCTGCCCACTTTTCACACAGTCAAACTACTGTAAAAGGACTCTGAGGGAGGAAATTTCCTATTGTTCAGCAAAATGTAAACGGTTCCCTGATGAAAAAAGCGCTATTTTTGTGCCATTCTCATTTACCTCCCACAGGAAGTGATATATTTCTCACTGATGTGATATGGGCACAGGTTGATCTGCTCTTCTTTACATGAACAGTGATTTAGATACATGTATCGTTCAAAAGAATTTTTAAAACAAATTACTACTTTTATTGATTAAGATTGTACATTACTGTTCAAAAGTTTTGATTTTTCTTTTTTTTTTTAAAGAATTAATACTTTTATTCAGGAGGGATGCATTAAATTGATAAAAAAAATGACAGCAAAGACATGTATATATATATATTAAAAAAAAAAAAAAAAAAAAAAAGTGTACCATGGTTTCCACAAACATTAACTATTTTTAACATAGATAGTAATAAGAAATGTTTCTTGAGCAGCAAATCATTATCTTAGAATGATTTCTGAAGGATCATGTGACACTGAAGACTGGAGTAATGATTCTGAAAATTCAGCTTTACCAAAGGAATAAATTACATTTTAAAACATTAAAATAGAAAACAGTTTTTCTAAACTGTAATAATATTCCACAATATTACAGCCTTTACTGTATTTTTGATTAAATAAATATCTAGTAATTTGTCTATTCAAATAGTCTAGTCTAAAAAAAATGCAATAAACAGGATAAATTGTAATAAAATGAAAATGAATTATTTAAAAAAATATGAATGTTTATAATTCAATAGATCCAAATTAAAACTGAAAACAGTTATTATATAATAAGAACTAGTGTTGTCAAAAGTACTGACTTCGATACCAAGTTGGTACTGAAATTTTAAAAATGTGACGCTTTGAGGGCTGTTGAGCGGATTCATAATCACCTCTGATTGGCCACTGTGTTCACATGCTCAACAGGTATGTCTGTTCAACGCACGGGAGTGTTTGAAAGAATATATACTTATAGATACCTACTTTCAAACGCTTCCGTGTGTATCTGTGTAAGCGCTCGGTCAATTGATATCTATTTACAACATGTTTTTGAAGCATTGATCATTGTAGCCAATCACAGACATATCTGATGAGTGCATGAGCGTAATGACCAATCAGAGGCGTTTACGAATCCGAACACAAAGCGTCACATTTGTAAAATTTCAGTACCGAAGTCGGTACTTTTGACAACACTAATAAGAACAACAAAAAAAGATCAATCACCTCTGCGTCCGCGAGTCTTTGAGAAAGTCCCACCACGAAGACGAGGTTCCGCTGCACCACACGGACGCTGGCCAGGTGTTTGCGGTTCTCCGTCACCTTTTGCTTCTTTTCATTCTGCTTCTGCTTCTTCTCGTTCTTTATCCTCTGGATCTCCTCTTGTGACAGCGGCTTGTACACTGCCGGATCCTCCGGGTAAGGCTGCGGAACACACACAGAGCCTGTTACCTCGCTTGAACCCGTATCCTGAGAGGGCTATCATGCTCAAAGAACTCTGCAAATAGGTCAATTTTTCAGGCTGACACCACCACAGCGAACGAGATGAGCTACATCGCATTTACACTTGGGAAGTGCGGTTTGCCAAGAAAGTGGTGCAACACGCTTTATCCACAAATGCATAACCAGGCTTGAGAACAGTAAGGCCGGTTAATCAGACAATATTTCGCCACTGCGCTTGCAGATAACTTTTTTTTTTTTTAGAATCAACAATATAGTCATGGCAACTTCTCGTTTAAATACACATCAACCATCCAGTTCTCTAGATAAGTGGTTTTGATTTTAAACTGATTTTGCTTCAGATACCAGATTGTATATTGGGCAACAAGTGGCAATTAAAGGGATAGTTCAAAAAATATATATACTTTAATGAGTCAATACATCAATCCTTCTTTCAAAGCTAGTTTTTGTCTTACCATGATTCACTATGGTTATATGTGTTTATATTTCAGACTCGGCGGGATGGTTTTCACGTAAAATTGCGTACATACGTCACTCGCCTGTGTGTGTCTCGTCATATTCGTAAATAGAGAATACTTTCTCCGGCTACTTTGACACATGTTTGGTGTGGGAGTGACATAGGTTAGTTGTCACAATGACTGAAAAAGGTTGACATGGAGCAGCTAAATCTCGAACCTCCAGGGAATCACCCTTTTATGCTGAATAGGAGAGTCTGCTGGCAAAAAGAAAACACGACAGAGCTTGTAATTCGGAGATGGCGAGAACTGAGGGATCTGAAATGTAAAAGCGACACGAAGATGGTGTTTTTATTAGGTATTTTATTGAACAGATAAATTTCCATAAATATGTGCCATATTATTGTAAAGCATTATTGTGTAGGGTCATTTCATTATGGTTGTTGTAGCGCTGTGCTGGAATTTATTTTCAAGGAAGAACTGTGTCTATTAATGGGTAAACTACAGTAACGTCTTCGGCTACTCAGCTTGAGATCCTTTCCATCTTAATAATCTAGTAATAGCTAATAATTAATTCAGTACTTAAAATTACTAATTTAATAAAAATGAAAAAACTTAAATAGTCTTGAATTAAGTGTTTAAATTCATATTCTTGGGAGTAGTGTTGTCAAAAGTACCAACTTCGGTACCTATTCGGTACTGAAATGTAAAAAATGTGATGCTTTGAGCGCTGTTGAGTGGATTCGTAAACATCTCTGATAGGCCGTTGTTTTCATGGCTCATCGGATATGTCTGTGATAGGCTTCAATGATCAACGCTGTAAAAACATTGTAAATAGTCATCAATTAATCTCTTCACTAAGCGCTTACACAGATACACACGGGAGCATTTGAAAGCAGGCGTCTATCGCGGATCGGTCCACTGTTAGACACCTGCTTTCAATCGCTCGCGCTCAAATTCAAACACTTCCGTATGCTTTCAAATGCTCCCACACGTTGATCATTGTAGCCAATCACAGGCATATCCGATGAGCGCGTCAACACAACGGCCGATCAGAGATGTTTACGAATCCGCTCAACGCGTCACGTTTTTAAAATTTCAGTACCGATAGGTACCGAAGTCGGTACTTTTGACAACACTACTTGGGCGTCAAATATTCATGTCACATTGTGGTTGGCACAAACCATGTTGTGTTTTCTTTAATCATGCATAGATTTGTAACGGATGATGCATTCAACAAAAATGTTAAGTAATTTTTCATCCATTAAAAAAATGTTTATAAGCATTTTTATTTTGCTATACAACCAGGCTGCACAATTAATCGAACTTCTAATCGTGATTACAATTAAACTGGCGTCGCGTCAGTTAAGACTTTTCCGTAAGTTCAATAGGGAAGGTGTAGGATGTAGCGTAAGCGTTTTGAACTGCGAGAGGCGTTACACTTTCTTCATAAGTTGAATACAGAAGGCAGTCTGGTGGAAGCTAGATATTTTACTTAATAACTTGTTAAATATGGATATTCTTCTTATACAGACGCATCGCTTCGCTTCAGAAGGCCTTTATTAACCCCCTGGAGCCATGTGGAGTATGTTTATGATGGATGGATGTGCTTTCTTGAGCTTCATACTCATTGGTATCGCTACCTGCCATTATAACGCTTGGATGTGTCAGGATATTTATTGATATATCTCTGATTGTGTTCATCAGACATAGTAGAACGGCTTGAGGGTGAGTAAAGCTTCATTTGAAAGTGAACTAATCCTTTAAGATGTGTTTTTTTCTTTCTACAGATTATCTTAAAGGTTTTTTTCCAATGCCACTGTTTTAATTTTAGTTTTAGTATAACACCATGCATATTTTTACTTTTTCCTATATAAATAAGAAACCAAACCAATGTATAGTTGACCTTTGAGGCTTAATGCTATAGAAAAGCAATAAAAGTTTTTCAGGAAGAGTGTTTTCAGCTTAAAAATATGGCATGAAGTTGCTTCAAACAATGGTATACAGCTATTCAAAACATCACTCAATGTAAATTGTGATAATTGTAATTAATAATCGCAATTACAATTTCAAAGGAATAATTGACAATTATGATTTTGCCTAATACAAACCATCCACAATTATATAGGTTATTAGTTGTGTTTCATTACTTGCATTTAACTCTGTTTTCTCCTGACCTAACAGTTGAGAACCACTGTTTTAGCCATATAGGTATTGACTGCTATTTGAGAAAGCGAAGATCAAGAATGTCATATATACAAGTGTAATAGTGACCCAATAACCTGCAAACATGCTGACTTAATACTGAGTGAAGTTGGTATTAGAATGCGTCTCGCAAATTAGAAATATAACAACAAGTCTATCACAATCATCAGAAGCTTTCAAGTAGCGTCTTACCTTTCTGCAAGCAGGGCAGAGGCCGTTCTCGTCTGTGCGGATACGGTGCCAGCAGAAACGGCAGATCTGGTAGCCGCAGGTGCAGGGGAAGAAGTTGACATCGTCAATCTCCAGCGGTTCCATGCACAGTGGGCACTCCATGGGGTCTTCCTTCAGCTCTGGACTACGGGACATCCTATTGCACGGCAAGATCAGGAGAGTCTGTTGGCAGGTCGGCCGAGGGGCTGATGGAAAATCACAGCAAGTAGTTTGAGATGAAGTGAGATTTGATTTAAACATGGCAGCCTGGATGATGACAATACTTTACTCCATTACATAAATGCTCTTGTTAAACATTCAAATTGAAAAATGACATACAGTTAGCTCAAAACTATTGTTAATAGCCATGACAAATTAATATAGTCAGCTGTCAAGGGCTTAAAGCAGTTCAAAACATCAAGCTACCACAAAGCCTTTTCATGTTACTCTCATTGCAGTCAATTGGCCCAGTTGTCTATAAACATGCTGATGTATTGGGATTGAAGAATAGGATCACTGGGTCACATTAGAGATGAATGTATGGCAGGTATTCAAAGTCCATGCACAGATTAAAAAAAATAAAACAAAAAATAAATAAATAATAAATTACATTATATCCACTTCGTTTTTACACAGAATACTGAACCAATGTTATATTCAGAACAAAACACTATATCTAAATGAATTGCAAATCACAACCTGCGATTCAGTCTCTTTTGTCCAACACTGACATTGTACGCATTTTTAAACGACGTAGCTAATACTCACAAAAATATCAATTCTAAACGCAAATTATTATTTATTTTCAGCGAAAACATATATAAAAGATTCCCACTTAAATCTCTCAAATCATTCCAGATCAAAACACTGTTTAGATTCATAGACCTCCGTTGTTTCTGCTTCAAAATGACAATAATTAAACAAACAACACATTCAATACTTATTTTAATATCTATGAATCTTTATTAAAGTCACAATTATTGATATCTCACATCGTATATGTGTAGCGGCGCGTCAGTCGCTGTGAAAGCCGGTCAGGTGTCTCCACAGCTGGGACAGACTTCAACTGACGTGCGGCACATAACACAACGCCTAAAACATCGATTTCACTCTTCTACAACCAATAACACACAAACTTAAAAGCACGCATATCTTGAGCTGCTTGTAAAAGAGTAAAACGACTTTCCTCGCATATATTTTTGTCGACAACGAGTGTTTTCTGAACGTTTCTATTTTGCGGCCTACACAGAGCTAAAGCCTGAGACTCTCCTACTGATCGGCCCGGCGACTAGAGGAGGAACTGCCGCCTGTACACCTTTAACTTCACCCTTCACTTAAACTCAAAGTTTTATGCTTTAACCATGGGGTTAGTCTGCTTCAACACACATATGCAAACCTAATACCGCTGAGGTAATTATATTAGGGTGCATTGATAGCGATTAAAGCAGTTGTTTTGTAGGGTACTCACTTCAACTAGCTGGTCCTGTATTGCAGGGATTCCACTCCAAGGGATATTGACTCTAGTTTAGGCGGGGGTTTCTGCCTTTCAACTGATCAGATGTGCCTATCTGATAGTTTGGAATGAGCACTACTCCACAGCTCAGATGTTCAGTATTGATTAAATGTTTCCTACTCAGTTTGACTGTTTATTTAGGTAGCAGATTCTTTACCACCATCTTACACTGAAATGAGGAGGGAATACAGTAACCAGTCACCTCTCATTGAGTTTGCGCAAGCTGCGATGCACAATGCATTGTGGGAGATGTAGTTTATTTGGTCATCGTAATGTTCAACATCAGCAATGTTCTAGATTCGTCACGAGGGGCGATACAACGTCATGTTCTCAGATTTAGGAAAAGTACTTTTTGATGAAATAAGTATTTTAATTGAAACATTTTTTACAAAAAAAGTACTTGCTTTTATATCAATTTTATTTGAAACGTATCATATTCATTGAATTTCACCCAAATGGTAATGTAATATAAATTTAATGCACTCTCCAATTTAATATGAAATAATAATAATCATGTATAATAATTATACAATAATTAAAAATTGTTCACAAAAGAAAATATTTTTAAATTATAAAAACATTTTATTTTAATTTCCACAATTTAAAATGCAATGCAAAAACATTGTAGTGGAAACAATTAAAAACCAGTAATTAAAAAATAGACTCTGGTCTTCTATAAAAATACCAGCTATCATCACAAGTGTGTTATAATACTGTAAAATGCTAAAAACGGAAATGTTTTAGTACAGTCATGAGGTAGATAAGCTCAATGTGATCCATTAATTTCAACTATAAATCAATGTTCAACTTCAATGAATTAAAACACACTTGAAGGCTGCATACACAACAAACTCCTCAGTACGCAACAATCATTGAGTTTGTTTGCCATAAAACCCCACAAATGTAGCTGATGCACTGTGTGACTGTAGATGCCTGCTGGTAAGATTTCTGCCTCTTTTAAACTGCATTTCAGTCCTCCATCCACATAAATGTAGGCTTTGACCACAGTTGAGAGTGCGACTTTTCTGGATGGATGACATCGGCTGTCAGAGAGGGATCTATCGGATGAGGAGACAACAAGGACGTGCGGGCGGCAAGGAGACCCATACGCACGCAGCTGTCAGTGTCCATCCCTTGTAGGATCCCAACCATCATTGCTCCAGCAAAACTAGATAAGATAGAGAGACTAATGTGAAACAGTTTATTCATTGCGCATGATGTTAAAGGGTTAGTTCACCCAAAAATGAAAATTATCCCATAATTTACTCACCCTCAAGCCATCCTAGGTGGATATGACTATCTTCTTTCAGGCGACTCAGTCAAAGTTATATTTAAAAATATCCTGGCTCTTCCAAGCTTTATAATGGTGCTCCTGATTTTGAAGTCCAAAAAAGTGCATCCATCCATCATAAAAGTAATCCATACGGCTCCAGGGGGTTACTAAAGGCCTTCTGAAGCAAAGCAATGGTTTTTTTAAAGAAAAATATCCATATTTAAAACTGTAATAACTGGCTGTTAATGAGTTCGTCATTACGTTATGCATCAGGTCAGAGGTTACTCTTTTGCGTAAGGCCATCTGCCGAAAGCTAGTTATTATAGTTTATAAATTTTTAAATATGGACGTTTTTCTTACAAAAATGCATCGCTTTGCTTCAGAAGGCCTTTATTAACCCCCTGGAGCCATATGGATTACTTTTATGATGGATGGATGGATGCACTTTTGGAGTTCAAAAAACATGAGCGCCATTCGCAACCATTATAAAGCTTGGAAGAGTCAGGATATTTTTTAATATAACTCCAATAGTGTTCGTCTGAAAGAAGATAGTCATATATACCTAGGATGGCTTGAGGGTGAGTAAATCATGGGATAATTTTCATTTTTGGGTGAACTATCCCTTTAAATACTTATATTAACATACCTGTCACCAGCTCCAGACACATTTACTGTTTCTTTAGAGCTCACAGTCAGCGCAGGATAATGAACAGCACACAGTCGTCCCTTCTGGTATAAAAATGCACAAATAATATTCAATATTTTAATATCACACTAAAAGGGTTTAAAGGGTTAGTTCACCCAAAAATGAAAATAATGTCATTAATTACTCACCCTCATGTCGTTCTACACCCGTAAGACCTTCGTTCATCTTCAGAACACAAATTAAGATATTTTTGTTGAAATCCGATGGCTCAGTGAGGCCTGCATAGCCAGCAATGACATTTCCTCTCTCAAGATCCATAAAGGTACTAAAAACATATTTAAATCAGTTCATGTGAGTACAGTGGTTCAATATTAATATTATAAAGCGACAAGAATATTTTTGGTGCTCAAAAAAAACAAAATAACGACTTATATAGTGATGGCCGATTTCAAAACACTACTTCAGGAAGCTTCTGAGCGTTATGAATCTTTTGTGTCGAATCAGCGGTTCGGAGCGCCAAAGTCACGTGATTTCAGCAATTTGGCGGTTTGACGCGCGATCCGAATCATGATTTGATACACTGATTCATAATGCTCCGAAGCTTCCTGAAGCAGTGTTTTGAAATCGGCCATCACTAAATAAGTCATAAATAATTAATAAATAATAAGTAATGATGAATTAATAAATAAAATAAGTAATAAATAATTATTTTGTTTTTTTGGCACACCAAAAATATTCTCGTGGCTTTATAATATTAATATTGAATATCACTCACATGAACTGATTTAAATGTTTTTAGTACATTAATGGATTTTGAGAGAGGAAGTGTCATTGCTGGCTATGGAGGCCTCACTGAGCCATCGGATTTCAACAAAAATATCTTAATTTGTGTTCTGAAGATGAACGAAGGTCTTACAGGTGTGGAACGGCATGAGGGTAAGTAATAAATGACATTATTTTCATTTATGGGTGAACTAACCCTTTAAGAAGACACATAAAGTCGACATGAAACTCAAGATGTGACTGTCTTTTCTTCCCTGTTGTGACGTATAGCTGAGTGAAAAGGCTTCTAGAACAAGAAAAAAAAATGTAGGGTGGGACATCGGATGGATTTTGTCCATCGGGAATTGGTGTATATGCTCTGTAAGCAGTAGACCAATACAGACTGGGCTATCTGACCACTCAGAGCAGAGTTGGCTCTCAGAAAGGAGGGGTTTAGAGAGACTGAATCCTTTATTAAACCATTTCAGACACTGTGAGAAAAGAGGTGATGCTGCAATGTATATTATGAGAAAATGTAAGTGTTTTTTGACCTTGGATGCATGTAAACCTATTGTAGGAGACAAAATTTGGAGCTTTTAAAATAGCATAATAGTAGCACTTTAATAATACTTGCTTTATTGTCCTCGAAAGGCAATTTGTATGTAGACAGCTGTATACATACATGTACAGCAACACAATAGCACACATTTTATAACAAGTCATTTAAAAACATGATCGAAGCAGGTATAAAGGAATTCAACTATCTATTTGATTTAGACAAAGGGACTTTAAATCTCCAGTTGAAATTCAGTACACAATGGATGGGTGACAACAGAACGGATCGACTGGCCCTTCCAAGTCAACATTTGTTCATAAATTTGTGTAATATTCCTTAAGTCAGTCCCCACTATCTAGCTGCACATTATAACTATGTTACTCATTTTACTCCTATTCATTAATTTGAGCTTGCTGTACCAACAAATAATACAAAAAAATTAAGACAAGTATAAAACATTTTTACATCCATATTAAAACTACAAAGTTTCCTCAGAAAAAGCAAATGCTGGAGAGCTTTCCCTCAAATAGTATCAGTTTACTTCAAAATGTAATATAATATCAAGTACTCTCCCTAAATATTTATATTTCTTGACCACTTCTACCTGCTGTCCCTTTATGAGGCACAGGCACAGAATGCTTTTGTTTAAAGGTGCCATCGAATTGAAAATTGAATTTACCTCAGCATAGTTGAATAATAAGAGTTCAGTACATGGAAATGACATACAGTGAGTCTCAAACTCCATTGTTTCCTCCTTCTTATATAAATCTCATTTGTTTAAAAGACCTCCGAAGAACAGGCGAATCTCAACATAACACTGACTGTTACGTAACAGTCGGGATCATTAATATGTCTCCGATATTTGCATATGCCAGCTCATGTTCAAGGCATTACACAAGGGCAGCCAGTATTAATGTCTGGATCTGTGCACAGCTGAATCATCAGACTAGGTAAGCAAGCAAGGACAATAGCGAAAAATGGCAGATGGAGCAATAATAACTGACATGATCCATGATAACATGATATTTTTAGTGATATTTGTAAATTGTCTTTCTAAATGTTTCGTTAGCATGTTGCTAATGTACTGTTAAATGTGGTTAAAGTTACCATTGTTTCTTACTGTATTCACGGAGACAAGAGAGCCGTCGCTATTTTCATTTTTAAACACTTGCAGTCTGTATAATTCATAAACACAACTTCATTCTTTATAAATCTCTCCAACAGTGTAGCATTAGCCGTTAGCCACAGAGCATAGCCTCAAACTCATTCAGAATCAAATGTAAACATCTAAATAAATACTGTACTTACGCGATTAGACATGCTGAATGACGAACACTTTGTAAAGATCCATTTTGAGGGTTATATTAGCTGTGTAAACTTTGTTTATGCAGTGATAGAGTCGAGAGCTCGGGAGGGGGCAGAGAACGCGAGCAATTAAAGGGGCCGCAGCCTGAATCTGCGCATTTCTAATTATGCCTCAAAATAGGCAGTTAAAAAAAATTTATTAAAAAAAATCTATGGGGTATTTTGAGCTGCAACTTCACAGACACATTCAGGGGACACCTTAGACTTATATTACATCTTGTAAAAAAACGTTCGATGGCACCTTTAAAAGCATTAATATTTAAAAAATGAAGCATCACACGATTTAATAAAATGATCTACCATTGGACTATGAGTACCATCTGACTCAGTGAGAATAGACACAATCACTGAATCATCTGTGACAATAGATAGTAAATAATTAAAATAATAAGCCCATCATACCCGTTTTTGCTTTCGTGGCTGCAAATTGACAGTTCCAGCATCATGTTCTCCACACACCAACACACCTAAAGAACCTAAAGTGACCACCACACAATGTAGATGTTCCAGCAGGGGGCGGCAGAGAGCCGGTACACAGCCCAATACATCCTCAAGCGATCTGGGCAACTCTAAAAACAAAATGATGCTTTGATTACTATTCAAGTAGCTCTGCAACTTCCTGTCCAGTAGTCAACCATTTGCTTATTTTTAGGTTGTTGCTAACTACATTACCTGTAGGAGTGGGCAGACCTAGTGTATGATTCATGGTGCAGAGCTCAGCCAGGTTGGGGGAGGTGTAGGACAGGGCTTTCCAGCTCTCTGACAGGAAGGGCTTACATGCCTTATCTGCATCCGTGGGCTCAAACCAGACTGCAGCAAAAGAGAAAGACATAGATATGCACATTACTGATTTGAAACTATGACGGCAACACTCGGAATCAGTATTTGATAAGAGAGGTTTACCAGGGACTGCATGATTCTTGGAGATACAGCACACGTAATCAATGGTTGGAACCGGAATGTTGCCATCAAGAACTACAAGAGATGCTGATGCAAGCTTATCCTCAAACTGAGATACCTGAACATAAAATAAATAAATAAAATAAATTATGCTATCGAAATAGTTGTTTACGTTGCTTTAAAGCCCTTTGGGATTGATTTGTTGGTTGCAGGTTGTTTCTTGAGCATCAAATCTGCATATAAGAATGATTAGGATCATGTGACACTGAAGACTGGAGTAATGATGCTGAAAATTCAGCTTTGCCATCAAAAGAATAAAACACATTTTAAAATATATTCAAATATTAAGCAGTTAATTGTAATAATATTTCACAAGATTAGTTTTTACTGTACTTTTGATCAAATAAATACAGCCTTGGTGTTTAAAAACATTTAAAAAAACGACCCCAAAACGTTGAATATACGTACATACTGCTCTTGTATTTGCTGATGGATGTCCATGTCTCCCAATCCCAGGCTCAACTCTCCGGACTCAGTTATGACAGCACAATAGGTCGCAGTCCTTTGGTCCTGTAATCTGGCAATCGCACTTGTATCCTGATGAGTAAAATACAAAAAAAACTAAAAAGAAATTTTGGCTACAAGAGCAATAAAATACAAAGTAGAAAATATAACTCACCATGTGTTTACAATAGTTTAACACTGCGTCACTATGAGAGTCTTTGCCGATGGCAGAGATGAAGAGTGGTTTGTACCCTAATCGGCTTAAACAATCTACAGGAAATACAGGGAAAGTCAAAATCAGAAGAATTGTACACATTCATTCATAATTATTTGAATGACGCATAACATACCAGCAATATTTCTGCCCACTCCTCCAAATGACTGGCACACACTTCCTGGATTTGTCTGACCAAACTGAATTAAATACACATATTTAAATGCATACTGTCATTAAAAAGTAACTTAAAGGATTAGTTTACTTCAGAATTAAAATTTCCTGATAATTTACTCACCCCCATGTCATCCAAGATGTTTATGTCTTTCTTTCTTCAGTCGAAAAGAAATTAAGGTTTTTGAGGAAAACATTCCAGGATTTTTCTCCATATAGTGGACTTCAGTGGGGACCAACGAGTTGAAGGTCCAAATTGCAGTTTCAGTGCAGCTTCAAAGGGCTCTACATGATCCCAGACGAGGAATAAAGGCCCCGGTATACTTCAAACTAAGTTCTTTTTCGTTCTTCGTTTAGGGGTAAAACGAAGTTCGAAATGCGTTACCAGCGATATACTGTTAACGAACAACTGACGCCGCCCACACTGCTGAGAGCGACGGTTATATGAATATGTACATACGTGCCGTGCACTTTCTTCTCAGTAACAAAATAAACACAACAAAAATTAGAAAACAGCAAGCATTTATTATAGAAAGCATAAGAAAAGCGTCTGATATGTTAGCACGAGCTCTGCAAATTAGCACTCCAGTCACGTCACGTCTTCATACAGCACTTTATTTAATAGATTGCTTAAAATCAAGCAGCTTTATGGTATCAAACATGAAAAACAGTGTTAGTGCCTCATTTTTTTACAAGCACAACTTCATTTTGTACTATAAAGCGGCTATAGGCCTATTTACTGTTTGTAAACATTCGGGATGCGCGCGCATCGTG
The DNA here is from genome assembly GCF_018812025.1 of Megalobrama amblycephala. NCBI lineage: Eukaryota > Metazoa > Chordata > Actinopteri > Cypriniformes > Xenocyprididae > Megalobrama > Megalobrama amblycephala. The sequence goes on from NC_063058.1 coordinate 20,332,866, forward strand.
GTTGCAGAAAACCCGGGAGTGATAACCAGTACGACTAGAGAGTTACGACGAAGCGGTTCAAAGTAGTTAAGATTTAGAAACATTATAGAATATTTTGATTTGTTATTTTTTTTAAATGTTGTCGGCATATCACAGCAGCTTCACCCAGCGATAAGCACTGTTATTTAAAAAAAATTAACATTACCGAGTGGGATACAGCTTACGGATCCGTTTGCCATAGCACCTTGTCAGTGGTTAAATGATGAAACGAAATGGCCAAGCATCCAGTGGCCAGAGATATATATTTACCTGATTGACACCTCAAGTGTATAGCCTATACTCAGGAGAAGCTAAAAGCGTATAAGTCTCTTGAGGCGTACAACTTTGTTTTGTTTTTGTTTGTCATGAATTAAAAGAATAAAAAGTTAATTTCGAGTTTATATCTCACAATTCTGACTTTTATTTCTCGCAAATCTGAGTTTATATCTCACATTTCTTACAAAGAAAAACAATTGTGAGATATACTCGTTATTCTGTCTTTTCTGAATTGCAATTTATCCCGCAATTCTGACTTTTTTCCCCTCAGAATTGTGAAATAAACTCACAATTGCGAGGAATAAAGTCCGAACTGGGAGTAATAAACACGCAAATGCAAGAAAAAAGTCAGAATTGTGAAATTAAAATTGTATAGACTGTTTAAAAGTTATCTATGTGAAATGTTATAGGTTTAAATATTATTTCAATGCTGTAACTGCTATGTATGTATGTCCTCTGAACTGCATATGTGAATATTATGTAGACTTACTGTTTACATCAAATTCCTGCTTTAATAGTAGACTAATCCTTGCAGGTGTCATCAGTCCAGTCTGTGAAACGTCTCCGTTTAGCTTCAAAGGACGTTTTCAACGATGGTTTTCTTTCAAAATTAAGACTATATTTTTTGATTTCCGATTCCAACATCCAGAGGCACAACAAAACATTTTTCTCTTATTCTCTTATTTTCCTCCAATTGCTACCGCTATTTTTCTGCAACCACTATGCGCGCGCAGCTGCAAGTGACGTCATTGTGACGTCTGCTCCAAAGTGGTCTATACAGTGTGTTCATGTTGGACACACGAAACTCAAACACACGAAATGTGTCAAAGACGCATCCCACGCGAGTGAAGGCGGAGCCTCAGCGCACACCTCCTGTTACGTTATCGTCACTGACCAATGGTAGTATGAAGGTGTTTTGCGGCTGGAGCGAACTTTTCCTGAAAGTTCGCTTTGGCAAGCCGTTTCGAACATCCAAAAAGAACACAAAACGAACTTCGTTTTGGCCTGATTTTGTTCGAAATGACGTCACATCAGCTCGTTCTTCGATTTCGTTTGAAGTATACCGGGGCCTTAAGGGTCTTATGTAACGAAACAATTCATTTTCTAAAAAAAAAAATAAAATATATATATTTTTTAACCACAAATGCTCGTCTTGCACTGCTCTGCGATGTGCCACGCATTACATAATCATATTGGAAAGGTCACGCGTGATGTAGGCGGAAGTACCGCGGTATAGGGTGAAAAACTCTCCTCCAAATTCAAAGTTGTTCAATATCCTTGTTTTACCTTTTTTTGTAAAAGCTGTTTGATTTAGTCTTTAAAGTATGTAATGTAAAGTGTGGAGCATCGCAGATGAGCATTTGTGGTTAAAAAGTATATATATATTTACATTTTTGTAGAAAATGGCCGATAGTTCGCTAGATATGACTCTTAGAGCCATTTGAAGCTGCACTGAAACTGCAATTTGGACCTTCAGCCCATTGGTCCCCATTGAAGTCCACTATATGGAGAAAAATCCTGGAATGTTTTCCTCAAAAACCTTAATTTCTTTCCGACTGAGGAAAGCAATCCTTTCATCTGCTGTAGCTTGTTATTAGACTTACCACCAGTTTCTCTGTTGTTCCTTTAGCGATGAAATCAACGTTTATTCCACCGATAACAATCTGAGGGAAATTAAGTGTTATTTATTCTATTTTTTGTTTAAGTTTTTAAGTGTTTAAGTGTTTCATCTAATATTTATATAATATAATCTTTTTAGTTTTAATAAACAACAACAACTGCTGAAAATAAAACTGATTTATTAGCATTAGTCTTTCCATAAAAGCTTACTATATCACTTACAGTTTTGGGGTCCATTCTCTGGTCCTTTGACTTTTGGGTCTTAATGTCACCTCTGAAGTTGCCTCCACTTTTTTCTTTGTGTCTAGAAAGGGCACATGCAATCCGACTGCCTACCTTGGCATTATTATGAATGAGTCCTATATCTGAAAATGAATGAACTTCAGGAAAATACCACAAAATATATGGTGCAGACCACTTACACTACAACCACACAATGCAATAGGGTACATTTGAATCATGTATCCTTGTTTAGGATCCATGAGATCAAAATATCATTACAAGTATATAAGAATATAAATGCAAAACTCTTAAATGGATACTGGCTTTCAAGGACTTCCCTTTAGTCAGCTCATTGACTCGCTGAAGGATAAAAGGAGTGACATCTCTTCCTGTGACACCTTTTGAGCTTAAAATATATAAAAGAAACTGTTAGAAGTGTTTATGTTATATGTAGCAACTGGTATGTCCAGGCATTATTTTTCTCTACCTGGCCTCGGTCACAGCTGTTTGTATGGCGTCTTCTATCTGTTGTCCCGTGGCTGCATGTTCCTCTGGGATGGGAACGGCCAACAGAAGACCACTTTGCAGCCCCAGAGATAGTGTGCTTGCTGTTGAGAAAAGAGAGTTTAAGAGCCCTTCATGAATGACTAAGCAGGATGAGTTACATTAGTGAAAACATTATCTACGATCTCTGTTTCAACTAGCTCTTTCAATTACAATCACTACAGCTTTCAGTAAATGTGTAATATTGACATTTACTCAAATGTAGGTGCAGTAAAAGCTTAAACACTCAGACTTGCCAATAAGATCTGCTGCTTCTTGAGGACTGGAGACATGGTAAGGAGAAGTAAATCCACTTTGCCGAGAGAAGAAAGCCGGGAAGCGTTTTGAATCTCCATATGTGGCCACACACACACCCTGAGTTTCCTGTAAATAAAAGCATTGATCTTTGAATTATAACTTAAGTATATATGAAATCAAAACTGACCCTGTTTACTAGGAGTATTAAAATTTGTCTATTATTATTATTATAACTATTTTCATATTATGGTAAATATGTATTAAAATGAATATGAATTATATAAATAGAATAAATATAAAACACTAAAAAATAACATCAATCAATTTTCAGTGTTATTAGATTATTAGTGTTTCTAAAGATTAACTTTTAAGCCGTGTGTCCACCAAAACATTTTTAGCCAGCTGAAAACACCTATCTGTCAGAGAGCACTTTTCCGCTGAGATGCTTTGTTGCTATGATACGGAATATCTGCGGCACTGTTACTTGTAACTGATGTCGCAGATAATTTGTTTCAAACTAAAAATGTCGGCACAATGTGAAATTACTTGCTATGTATGTTCGGAGACCAGTAATATTAATTTGTCATCCATTTTGTTCCGTTCTCTGCTTGTTGATGCCATTGTACAGCAAGAATGTTGTGACATTTGATCGGTGTTGTATTTGTCCTGCCCCTCCTCCACTCTGATTGGACGGCTGGCTAAAATTGACAGTGATAAGTGACAGCGTTTTACTCAAAGTTGAACATTCTTCAACGCGAGGAGACCAGTAAAAAGATATTTCTGTTGAAATCCGATGGCTCCGTGAGGCCTGCATAGGGAGCGTTATGAATCAGTGTGGCGAATCAGCGGTTCGGAGCACCAAAGTCACGTGATTTCAGCAGTTTGACACGCTATCCGAATCATGATTCGACACGCTGATTCATAATGCTCCGAATCTTCCTGAAGCAGTGTTTTGAAATCGGCCATCACTAAATAAGTCGTTATTTTATTTTTTTGGCGCACCAAAAATATTCTCGTCGCTTTATAATATTAATATTGAACCACTGTACTCACATGAACTGATTTAAAAATGTTTTTAGTACATTAATGGATTTTGAGAGAGGAAGTGTCATTGCTGGCTATGGAGGCCTCACTGAGCCATCGGATTTCAACAAAAATATCTTAATTTGTGTTCCGAAGATTAACGAAGGTCTTACGGGTGTGGAACGACATGAGGGTGAGTAATTAATGACATTATTTTCATTTTGGGGTGAACTAAACCTTTAAGAGGGTACTTTATCACTGGCAAAATGGCCAGTAAAACTTGGATCTATGCGGCAAGAAGGTAAAAAAAGAAAAAAGAAATCTACCTGACTAGAGAAAACAGAAAAAAAGGCTGTTGTCTTCCCTTTTGCCAAATAGGAAGGAAAACTTCAACACCCTTAATGCACTAGGCATGTTGCCATCCAAGGCCACTCCCACCAGTCTGCATACAGCCTTGCTTGAGTAGGAAATACTTCTTAGCAAACTTTTAGTTACAATGGTGTCAACTTGTATTGTTCCCAGGTGCAAGAATTCAAAGAGTAAATGTTTAGAATTAGCGGTAGTGAGTTAGTTTCATTTTCCAGGGAAGAATCCAGCGCATTGTAGGCAGCATCTAAAGGCTGCAAAGAATCGTAAAGAACACCGCAATGGAATATCTGAAAAACCTCTGTGTTTGTAGCCAAAATTTCAAAATGGATGACAATGAACACAGTGTTTTACGCCAAACAGAGTGGAAAAACTGAAAGAAACTGCAGTTCCATCAGTTAATTAGGAAGATAAGGAACGGAAGTACCTTCCGCCCAACCTCCCAAAGTAAAAAACACTGTTGCCATAGTGTTCCTGATGCAATGAAATCCAGGCAGACAAGCAATGATTATGTCAAAGATCAAATTTGAAAAAGGAATAACAAATTTATAAAGTAAAAATGTAAAATTATAAAGACAACAAATGAATAAGGTAAATATGAAAACTGTAATAGCAAATAGGTTTAAACAATTTTTTTTTTATCTATCTAATTCAATAGTTTATAATAAAATCCAAAGTATTGTATCTAACAGATGAAAATTGTGAAGATCAGAGTATAGAGAAAGAAGGAGCCAAATGAAGTAAGATATTTGCAGAATGAAAGGAAAGGTAGTAGAGAAGAAGCAGAAGTGAAGAGCAAAATAAGAGCAAAGAATATATATGAAGGAAACTTACATCCTCTTAAATTTAAGATTTATCCATTATGTCATAGTTGGTGTAACGGCTAAGTCAGCGTGACTGGTCAAAAGTTAAAGACAGATGAAAATAGATATACGAGATGTTGTTTTGACACCTTTAAGACCTTTAAGAGAATATCGCTGATCTTGCATTCTCTCATGTCTGCAGAGATGGAAACAGATATATTTTGATACAAAGGTACATCACGTATTCAATTCTGATGGAAAATACACCCACTCGATCTTACAGCCCAGAAGAGACACCAAAGATCTTACATTTGGAAATAGTAGAAATAGTAGAAAATATATAAATTATTAAAGAAATCATATATAATGTCCTTATAATGTAAAATAAGGACTATAACTAATAATAATGATTAAATAAATACATAGCTATCAATGACTAGAATTCATAAAAGAGATTAATAAGATTCATAAAAGGGAATAATTAATAAAAGAAATAAATACAAGACAAATAAATTGAATAAAAAACGATTCCAAAAAAGTTGGGACATTGTACAAATTGTGAATAAAAACAGAATGCAATGATGTGGAAGTTTCAAATTTAAATATTTTATTCAGAATACAACATAGATGACATATCAAAGGTTTAAACTGAGAAAATGTATAATTTTAAGGGAAAAATAAGTTGATGGCATCAACACATCTCAAAAAAGTTGGGTCAAGGCCATGTTTACCACTGTGTGGCATCCCCTCTTCTTTTTATAACAGTCTGCAAACATCTGGGGACTGAGGAGACAAGTTGCTCAAGTTTAGGAATAGGAATGTTGTCCCATTCTTGTCTAATACAGGCTTCTAGTTGCTCAACTGTCTTAGGTCTTCTTTGTCACATCTTCCTCTTTATGATGCGCCAAATGTTTTCTATGGGTGAAGGATCTGGACTGCAGTACCTGGATCCTTCTTCTACGCAGCCATGATGATGTAATTGATGCAGTATGTGGTCTGGCATTGTCATGTTGGAAAATGCAAGGTCTTCCCTGAAAGAGACGACGTCTGGATGGGAGCATATGTTGTTCTAGAACTTGGATATACCTTTCAGCATTGATGGTGCCTTTCCAGATGTGTAAGCTGCCCATGCCACACGCACTCATGCAACCCCATACCATCAGAGATGCAGGCTTCTGAACTGAGCGCTGATAACAACTTGGGTTGTTCTTGTCCTCTTTAGTCCAGATGACATGGCGTCCCAGTTTTCCAAAAAGAACTTCAAATTTTGATTCGTCTGACCACAGAACAGTTTTCCACTTTGCCACAGTCCATTTTAAATGAGCCTTGGCCCAGAGAAAACGCCTGCGCTTCTGGATCATGTTTAGATATGGCTTCTTTTTTGACCTATAGAGTTTTAGCCGGCAACGGCAAATGGCACGGTGGATTGTGTTCACCGACAATGTTTTCTGGAAGTATTCCTGAGCCCATGTTGTGATTTCCATTACAGTAGCATTCCTGTATGTGATGCAGTGCCGTCTAAGGGCCTGAAGATCACGGGCATCCAGTATGGTTTTCCGGCCTTGACCCTTACGCACAGAGATTGTTCCAGAGTCTCTGAATCTTTGGATGATATTATGCGCTGTAGATGATGATAACTTCAAACTCTTTACAATTTTTCTCTGAGAAACTCCTTTCTGATATTGCACCACTATTTTTCACTGCAGCATTGGGGGAATTGGTGATCCTCTGCCCATCTTGACTTCTGAGAGACACTGCCACTCTGAGAGGCTCTTTTTATACCCAATCATGTTGCCAATTGATCTAATAAATTGGTCCTCCAGCTGTTCCTTATATGTACATTTAACTTTTCCGGACTCTTATTGCTACCTGTCCCAACTTTTTTGGAATGTGTAGCTCTCATGAAATCCAAAATGAGCCAATATTTGGCATGTCATTTCAAAATGTCTCACTTTCAACATTTGATATGTTATCTATATTCTATTGTGAATAAAATATAAGTTTATGAGATTTGTAAATTACTGCATTCTTTTTTTATTCACAATTTGTACAGTGTCCCAACTTTTTGGAATCCGGTTTGTACATGCATACACCATTTCCATTTTACCATAATGCTGTTAAAGAGTTGACAATGTATGATACAATTTTCAGTGAGAAACCAACTCTTACAATAACTGTTTTGTTAATAAAACTCTGCCAATCTGACTGTCTGTGGGCAGGGATAATAATAAATGAACAGGAAAAAATTTTGGTCCAGGTAACACGGAGGAAGTGTAAACATTGTTCATTCACATATACTACAAACATTGTAACAATACAAACGGGGTTGAAAAGCGGCTAAATTATGCTTTAACTCAGCATTAGATGACGGCAAAGAAAAAACAGCTTCCGCAACTTGAACACCCAGGTTTACATGAAATCTTGTAAAAATGTTGAGTGGGTTTAAGCACTTACCAAGAACTCAAGAGTGCGACCAATATCTAGGATTGATTTGACTCCAGCAGACACAACAGCAATAGGTGTTCGACCCAGTTCAGTGAGGTCCGCACTCACATCCAAGGCTGCAAGAGATAATATATCGGACATTGAATACAGGCAGTATACGTTATGTATAATGTGCATATATCACATGGACAATTGTTAAATAAACATACAGTTTTCTCCATCTCTATGTACTCCTCCAATGCCTCCAGTTACAAAGACAGGAATCCCAGCTTTGTGAGCCGCAATCATTGTACCGGAGACAGTGGTGCCACCCGACAGACCCTGCATTATCAAAATAGACATTTCACATAAAAATGTATATTGACATAGATACACATAGAAGTTTACTTTAGTTCAAGACCTTGCTGATGACATAAGGAAGGTCTCTTCTGGACACTTTTAGTGCCGTTTTGTTCTGTGCCAGGAAGTCCAGTTCATCCGAAGAAAGGCCCACGTGAATCCTCCCCTCAAGAATCCCAATGGTTGCTGGGATTGCACCTTCAGCCCTCACAATAGCTTCCACTTCCTTTGCTGTGCTGAAATACAGAGGAAATGCAGTTAATTGGTAAATACTGAATCCAGATATGAATCAAGAGTACTGATTCAAAGTTCTCCACCTTCTAGTCTTTAAAACGTTTGTGCACTAAAACAACAGAATACTTTTTTTTTTAGATAAAGAGGCATGTGACAACCCTGACCTCAGAATGACGTAAGGGAATTTTCTCTCTATTTTTTTTTTCTTTTTTTTTACCTGACATTGTGAGGATAAGGCATTCCATGTGTAATAATAGTGCTTTCCAGAGCCACAACTGGCCTGTGATCCGCTAAAGCCTCTTTCACATTAGGATGGATGGTAAACAGGCTGTCTGTATGGAGAAATAGGGACACTGTATTCAAAACACTGTACCATTGAACATTCAAATTTGGTGGCCCAAGACAGATTGCACCAAGTTTAAATTGGTTCTCAGGTGTATGGCGATTGATCACGACAAATGTTTGTTCTCAGAACTTTGGCTAACGTTCTGGCAGGGGTTTCAAACATTCTTCCAGTAACATTAACAGAATGTTTGTTCAAAGTTATCTGGTCTTTAAGCATGTTCTCAAAACGTGAGCACAAAAACATTATTTATACATTGTTCATGGAACTTTTTTCTGAAATTTTTTAGTTGGTCTGATGTTTTTTAAATGTTACTACTCGTTTCAGAATATTCAGAGAACATTCCAAAGTAATGTTCCCATAATGTTTGCAAAAATATCAAATGGAATGTCCCTTTCAAGGGATAGTTCACCCAAAAATGAAAATTCTGTCATCATTTACTCACCCTCAAGTTGTTCCAAACCTGTAAAAATGTCTTTGTTCTGTTGAATACAAAGGAAGATATAAGTTTGTAACCAGGCCGCTTTGGGGCACCATTGACTTCTATAGTAGGAAAAAAAAATACAATGGAAGTCTCACAACTGTTCAGTTTCCCCACATTCTTTAAAATATCTCCCTTTGTGTTCAACATAACAAAATAAAATGTATAAAAGTTTGGAACAAACTGAGGGTGAGTACATGACAGAATTTTAATTTTTGGGGTGAACTGTCCCTTTAACGTTCCAATAATCAAACAACAAAACGTTCTTGGAACATATTTTTGTTAGCTTCTGTGGAGATTTTGGTCATTTTGGAGCTTGACAGCCCATTTACTTTAATTACATGGAAATTAAAAGCTTGGATATTCTGCTAAATATTTTCTTCTAGGTTTCATGGAAGACAAGAAAACAGGTTTGGAACAACGAGAGCAAATAATAATTTTGAACTAAATATTCAGTGATAAGACGGTCATAGGGGTGCAATTAGTCTGAAAGGTGCACTGCAGAGAAACATGAAATTAGGACAAGGTTTCTCTAACTATAAATATCTTTAATGTGGAGAAGTGGTTTGTGCTACTTTACCTTTTTTGAAGTGTCTGCTGGATGAAGTGTTAATGCAACGTTTAAGAAACGCAGAAAACCTCCACAACATCTTCAAACAGGATCTTCAGGTCAGCAAAACTCAATAATTCGAAAATACAACCAAACCACCGCCTGCTGGAGTTTCCAAATTATTCAAAGGAAGCAATTTGTCATGCTCTGTTTGTTAGAGACAAGCGACGTGCTGAAATATGCAACTGCAACAATCCTGCACACGTTTCAAAAGAAATCACTAAAGAATAAAACCAACATACGGGTCATGTGCGTAAACAATTCAGGACTTCAGTCGTCCAGTAAAGTGAGAGAAAATAGGCTGCGTTCGCTCATTAAAACGCTTCTCACGCGCTACTCACTGGTAGTGACTTCAGTCACGATTCGGCTTAAATCAATCCAAATCTTTATTTTGAATATTAAACTCTCAATTTAATCTATTTGCAGCATTCTTCTCGGCTCGACTCTACTAGGTTGAACTTTGATCCGGTTGGGTCTGTTTGTACTAGCCTAGAATTGCCTTTTACTCAGAACTTCTGTCAGAATGGCATTGATTTTAAAGTTAATTGATTCATTAACCATTTTTGGAGAATACAGTGTTTCTACTTTCAAAATAAGTGTCCGATTTAATAATATATAAAAATGATCGACAATAACATTTAAAGGGATGCGTAACTTGATTTTGCTGAGTTCAACATTTGTGTTGATCCTGGAACAACATTCAAATCAACCAATCAGATTTGAGGGACAAGTTCACAGATTATGTCAAGTTTAGGCTTAAAATCATGAATTGGTGCTTCTACATCAGTGTTATTCATTCATCTATAATTTCCTTCTGATTTTTGGGATAACTTATGGGTAGGGTTAGGTTTAGGGGTAGGAATAGGGTTAAGACTAAATTTTCAGACTAGAATGTTGTTCCAGGATCAACAAAATATGTTGATCAAGGAACGCATCTAACTCAGCAATATCAGGACGTGCTAAAGGGATAGTTCACCCAAAAATGAAAATTATCCCAAGATTTACTCACCCTCAAGCCATCCTAGCTGTATATGACCATCTTCTTTCAGACGAACACAATCGGAGATATATTTTGAATTGGGGTTTTGAATGGGGGGCCGCGTTTTGAAGCCAAAAATGCATCCACCCATAAAGAAAAGTAATCCATAACGACTCCAGGGGGTTAATAAAGGCCTTCTGATGTGAAGCGAAGTGATTTTGTAAGAAATATGTCTATATTTACAACTTTATAAATTCAAATAACTAGCTTCCGGGGATACTCTTCCAAGTCGACTTGCACATTCTGCGTACGGTCGTCTGCCGGAAGCTAGTTATTTGAATTTATAAAGTTGTAAATATGGATATTTTCTTACAAAAACGCATCGCTTTACTTCAAAGACCTTTATTAATGCCCTGGAGTCGTATTGTATGGATTAGGTTTTTTTATGGATGGAAGCATTATTTTTGGCTTCAAAATGCGTCTCCCTATTCACTACCATTATAAACCTTGGAGGACAAGAATTTTAAATATATCTCCGATTGTGTTCGTCTGAAAGAAGATAGTCAAATCCACCTAGGATGGCTTGAGGGTGAGTAAATCATGGGAAAATTTTCATTTTTGGGTGAACTACCCCTTTAAATCATTGGTACTCCATGTATTCTTCAGAGATCATTTATGTGAGCCTCAACAACATCATTTACATATTTCTTGGTTATAGGTTTCAGAAAACAATAACACATCATATCCTTAATTCTGCACTCGTTTCCTTTGAAAATGTATTCAAATTTGTCATTCTTTGACACTTCAGGAATTACAAAAAAAAAAAAATGTGACAATACCAAATTCATGTGGAAAAAATAAATGGTTTGTGCAATTTGTTTATTATAGAAAATAGATTTTCTGTAGCTTAAACAGTAGAATATGGTGCTAGCAATGGCAGTTTCATGGGTTCAATTCCCAGCAAATGCAAAAATATTAAATGTGTACACTGAATTCAATATACATAGCTTTAGATAAAACATCTGCCAAATATAAGTAAATGTCTTATATTTTCACATTTTTATTTTTTCTGTCTTTGTCAAAAAGTAGTTTCATAACTTACTTGATATGCCATTTTATACATACAGTAGGCAAAATTTTGGACTCAGAAAGTTACAGTAATCTGATTATGTCAAGCTTAATTCAAAGAGGCTGTAAACTTAAAGCATGTTGTGCGACAGCTTTAGTCTCTGGTAAACCTTTCACATCTAAAGTAGTAAAGCTACTCAGGACTGAACCACTGTAGTACACATCGGTGGTAAGAACTGAAGAATTCTCGTTCAGTAAAATGCCTGTCTCTGCGATGGAAGACTTTAAATCATGACACTTAATCAAATTGACAATTGCATGAGCTTTACGTTCTTCAGTCAGCTTATAGCATTCAGTGACGGGGTTATAGTTTATAGGAAACATTGACTCCAAGATGTTTTCCTCTTCTTCATCATTATCACTGTCCAAAAGCTCCATTTCAAACCAGTTTGGATTCTTCAGCTGGTAATTATGAAAAGCTTCAACAGCATCCCGAAGGGCTCGTCCTGAGGGACAGTTAAAGTAATCGTTCTCCCTAATGCCTTCAATGCATTTAACCCGCCCTGGCTCGTGTTTTTCCATGTCTAAGATCCGGAAGTAAAGTTCCTCAAAGTGCTTCATGAGCTTGTACTTCACCACCACATTAAAAGGTGCTGGAACATCATCCTCACGGCACACGTCATCAAAATAAGCCACCATGTACTTGTGGAAAGATGAAGCGTGAACAAAATCCGGTATAATGAGGCTCAGGGCTGGTGTGAGCATGTCTCCTATGGGTGAGCGTTCATCCTCCTTCAGTCTCACTTTGTGCTCACCGCACATGGCCTTCCACTTCGCATGTACGCCTGGAGAGCACAGGATCAGGACTTTATCTAAGGACTTGGAGATTCGTTCCCTTTGCGTATCTAGCCACTGAATTCTGCCGATTGTGCTGAGCCAGGTGGTGTCTAGGAGATCCAGAGTGACGTCTGTGCCACATTTAGCCCTCAGGAAGGCACACAACTTCAAGATGATCTCTTTGTACAGGGGGTGGTCCAGAGAGTAGATGATGATGACCTTCTTATGCTCTTGAACGGGATTCCACTCCAGTTTACCCTCTGCACAGGTAGAGCTGTCTGAGGATGGCGTTTCTATCAAAAGTCATGATTATTATTAAGAAACAAAAGCTTTGAAACCTTCAAAACATATTCAATAAATAAAGAGTGAGTGGAAGAATCAGCAAAACAACTGAAAAGTGAAGAGCAATGTAGCCTATGTTTAACTTTATTACACTGCAGAGTGCAACATTTGGGTTCCAGAAATAAACTCGATTTATTTTCTCCATAGGGAAATTGATTTTTAAAGTTTCAGTAGATATACTCAGCAACTTTAAAGGCACAATATGTAAGACTTTAGGATTTTTAAAATATCCAAAAGTTGACTTGTGTAGTTACATTATTCCAAATGTTTCCAAGAATGCTTAAATCCAGAGAAATAAGCAATTTTAACTAGGAGAAGAATCGTGACCATGCGTCGCCTATCAATAACATCGTACCGCGTTACCCTCAGTTTCCGGTTTTATTTTGTAGAAACCATGGAAACACCAAAAACACTTTAATATATGTTTTATTAGACAGGTGAGCAACTGTTTGGATACATTCGACATCGACAGAAAACTAATCATGTTATATAGCTCAACACAGTAAGTCTTATTGTTTAAAGGTGCCATCGAACGTTTTTTTACAAGATTTAATATAAGTCTAAGGTGTCCCCTGAATGTGTCTGTGAAGTTTCAGCTCAAAATACCCCATAGATTTTTTTAACTGCCTATTTTGGGGCATCATTAACTATACACCGATTCAGGGGCTGCTGGCCCTTTAAATCTCATGCTCCCTGCCCATCGAGCTCGCGACTCTATAATACAGTGCATTTATAAAGTTCACACAGCTAATATAACCCTCAAATGGATCTTTACAAGATGTTCGTCATGTATGCTGCATGCATGCTTCAGGTCATGTGAGTATAGTATATATTTGGGTGTTTATATTTGATTCTGAACGAGTTTGATAGTACTCTGTGGCTAAAGCTAACATTACACACTGTTGGATCATGTCAGTTATTATTGCTCCACCTGCCATTTTTCACTATTGTCCTTGCTTGCTTACCTAGACTGATGATTCTGCTGTGCACAGATCCAGACGTTACTGGCTGCCCTTGTCTAATGCCTTTCATAATGTTGGGAACATGGGCTGGCATATGCAAATATTGGGGGCGTACACCCCGACTGTTACGTAACAGTCGGTATTATGTTGAGATTCGGCTGTTCTTCGGAGGTCTTTTAAACAAATGAGATTTATATAAGAAGGATGAAACAATGGAGTTTGAAACTCAGTGTATGTCTTTTCCATGTACTGAACTCTTGTTATTCAACTATGCCAAGATAAATTCAATTTTTGAATCTAGGGCACCTTTAAATCTCGTATTCTTTATTTACAGCGAGTACCATGTTTGCAACAAGTGTCTCATAGTAGCCTCAGAGCAAACGCAGAGTAGCATTATAACAACTATCAACACACAAATGTGTCATGTGCACCAGTTGGAGTGCCCAAAATTGCCACTAGAGGGCACTCCAACCCGGACTGTTCCTCACCACAATCTTGGACTGCACAACCCACTTCCCGGACTCATTATCCCGTTCATTGCACCCAGCTGTTTTGTGTTTGATTATTAGTTCTGTCTATTTATACCTGGTTTGTTTCTGCTTTTGTTATCGAGGTTTCATTTATTGTCACTGGCTTTTGTTTCTGTTTTTTTTTTTGCTTTATGTGGACTGCTCTGTGTACTTTGACCCTCACCTGCCTGGATTATGTTTGTGGATTTCCCAATTAAAACTGCATTTGGATCTAACCCTCTCGTCTCTGTGCCATTCCGTGACACAAATGAATCTAATATGGTAAAACAGCGCTGCTTTACACCACATATGAATGACCGGAAGAATCAGAAGGGGCGACTGTGGTGTAATAAAAGTTCCGCTGCTCTGGAGACATGTGTCACGCTCGTCTCTCATTAGCAATCGCTCTTGCTCTGCTTCATACTACAGGAACATTAATAATCTCATGCCCGAGTCCCATCCTGATTCTTTTCCACCGGCTATAGACGTGAAGACAACACCTCCCATGATTCCGCGATATCAAGGCGTTGTTAAGATATGCCTTTGTTTTGAATAAGCGACCTCTAGCGGCGAAAATTGACATAGTGTGCCTTTAAAGGTGCAGCATTTAAGAATTCTGTCCGCTAGAGGTCGCTAGAGGCCTATTCAAAACAAAGGCGTAGCTTGATGACAATAAGTTTGAGCGTGGAATCTTGGGACATGTGGTCTTTACCTCAACGGCCGGTGGAAAAGAATTGAGACAGGACTCGGGAAGAAATCATGTTCATGGATGCGATTATTAACGTTACTGTAGTATGAAGCAGAGCAGGACCGAGTGTTGTGGGAGCTGAACGAGGCCGCTGGAGCGATTGCTCAACACACGTCCCACGTTTTCCGTCATGAGTATGAGGTAACGCAGCTCTGTTTATCATATTAGATACATTTGAGTGTGTTGAAAATTATATAACGTAACTCTGTGCGTTCGCTCGGCGGCTGCTGTGAGACACTGTTACACACCGCAGTAAGCTAGATCTATTTTAGAATATCATATTAAATGCTGGAGAGCTTGTGTTGATAATGGTGTGCAATTAATTTTAAAACGTATTGTATGATGGAGAAAATGCTGTATTACTGTTACTAAAAATAAAGCTGCATCTGATTATGCTATGTTAGCTACTTCACAAAATAGTGTTTTTCTCTGAGGCATAGTAAAGCATGGTACTCGCAAAAAATCAAGAAAATTAGATTTAAACAATTAGACTAAACATGTTGAGCTAACAACAATTAATTTTCTGTCTATAAATATATCAAAACAGTTGTTCCCTTGTCTATTAAAACATGTAATATAGCGTCTTTGGTGTTTCCATGGTTTCTACAAAATAAAACTGGAAACCGAGGGTAACGCGGGTATGACGCAATTGACACGTCGACTCCTCACACGTCTCGGAGCCTTGGTTAAAATTGCAATTTTCTCACGATTTACAAATAGTTGCAAACATTTGGGATATTGTAAGTACTCAAGTGAACAAAATATATAACACTGGCCTAGTGGTTTTTGGATATTTTACTGCAAAAATATTACATATTGCACCTTTAAATGAATAATTTTATATTTCTCCATTTTTAATTTGATTATGTCGCAATGCTTCATTGGATTGTAGTTCTTTCCCTCACTAAAGCCATTAAATGGATAGTTCACCCAAAAATGAAAATTCTGTCATCATTTTCTCACTCTCAAGTTGTTCCAAATCTGTATGAATTTCTTTTTTGAGGGTGCGTAAACGATGAGAATTTTCATTTTTAGGTGAACAATCCCTTTAAGTACACAGTTTTTTTATTTGCACTAACCTTTATGTGAATTCTTGTTCCGCAAAAATGCAACACAGCAACCAACAGCAACCAATATGGCTGTCAACACCCCCAGTATCACCAAAATAATAAAATGAACAGGAGCATCTGGAAGAACTGACATTAACATGTTAATAGAGATAATAGTAGCTATCCAAATAAAATAAAAATCAGGTTAATGAACTTCATTTGCATTAAAAAATTAAAAATTAAAAATACACAGGCAATAAGACATTTAAGGTTACTGTGTAATACGTACAGGGACAGATATTAACTTTCTCTCTGTAATCCAGACAGTTCTTCATGCTTTGAATAGACAGCGGCTGAATCTGTTGAACAGGACATCTTTTAGCCATTTAGTGATATAAGACTCAAACAAAACATCCCCATACTACTGTATATTATATATTAACAAACAGCACACATGCAAATGAAACTTTAACTCACCACCAAGTCCAAACTACAGTGAGTTATCCACCATGCTTCCAGTGTGAAATTAACCTTTAGATATGTCTCGTTATCCTTTAAAAACAGAATTCTTTTCACATCATGCTATATATGAATATATACATTTATAAAGGAATATACAACAGATGGCAGTGTGGAGACTTTTTCTTTACATCGGAATATTGAACATTGGAAGTACCTTTATGACAATGCGAGATGGTTCTGGGTGAAGGTCAGGACTGCAGATGGAGACTCTGTGTTGGTCAGAGAACTCTAGTGGTTCAAATTCTATGGTTATCACCAAGTCCTTTTTCTTATAGTTTCTCACTGACCATTTTACCTTCTTATCCCAAATGCTCTCTAAAACGACAAACAGATTTATACAAACAGGAACACGTTCAAGCATTTGCTTTAGATAACTCAATTGATTAAAGTCATTAAAGTCAAATTGACATCTTCTCTGATGACGTTTACTGGCGTGAGGGCGGGACAACCTGTCACTCACAAGAGATCGACCAATAGCAAACCACAACTATCCAATCATCCAATCAATTCCCCACAGACAAAATCAAGTCCCGCCCTTCATTTTTTCTTGTTTAAGGTGTCGTTTCACTCAGATATACATCACAATAGGGAAGAAAAGACTACTGCAACTTCTGTTTCATGTAGATTTTAAATAACTGCTACAAATCTAAATATATAGAGTATCTAATCATCAAACCTCAAATGTTATCTAAACATTAATTTATTCTCACCTGGAATTGTGATGTTGGTAATGACTGTATTGATTCCTCTGTCTGGCTTTGGTAAATTGGTTACAAAAACCTGATATTTAAAGTTGGGGACAACCACAATTCTGTCCAAAGAAAAAGTCCACTAAAAATATGAAGGAAAGAAACAAAGATGAAACAGTGGCATGAATAATACTGCATAGTAGTATATGATTATACAAGCATTAATTCTCTTACCAAGCCCAGTCTCAGTTTGTTAAGAAAAATGTAACGAACACAAACGCTTTGATTTGTGGCCATTTCAACCACACGCACTTCAGTCCCTTTGAGGACGTATATACTACCTGATGAAAACAATATAAAGAAAAGTAACCTTAAAATTATGCTGGGAAAACAATTGGACAAAAGAAAGTTTCCTGTCAAAAAGGCAATTTTACTGAAATGATCTGAGTATTTTTAAATACTGTAGTCTTGAACAGCTGTACATCTTACTGTCAGGTAATTGGCTCCATGTAAGGTGTATAACTGGTGCAAACTGTCCACTATCATCCCTCTTGGCTTTTACATTTGCAGTTACATCACGAGAAGAACCTGGGACTTCAGTCCTTGGCATCACCCAACCCTCATCTGAACAGTTCCCTAAGACGTCAAAGAAATATTTGATGAACATACCTTTGATTTTGTCTTCAAAAACCTCACATTACTATGAATTTAGAGAAAACTTATACTTACCAACTTGAACATTGCAATCTACCCCCTGTCAGAAAACAGCATAATGAAAGATTCACTCATTGTTGTTTTTTTTACATTCATAGCATTAATGTTTTATAGATAAAAGGGAAGGAAAACAGTGTCTTTACCTCTTGAGAACATTCCATCGGA
The DNA here is from genome assembly GCF_018812025.1 of Megalobrama amblycephala. Taxonomy (NCBI): domain Eukaryota; kingdom Metazoa; phylum Chordata; class Actinopteri; order Cypriniformes; family Xenocyprididae; genus Megalobrama; species Megalobrama amblycephala. The sequence continues at coordinate 20,351,031 of NC_063058.1, forward strand.
GGGAGTTCAATGAGATGCAGGGGTGACATTTTCATTATGACATGAGAAAGAATGAACAGAAAGAGAAAAATCACACTCATTGTAGTTCCGTTTTTGTCTGGTACTGCAACAGGCATATGCTGTTTTTGAAGTGCCGGTGGAATAGAATCGAACATCCTCTCGTGGCTTATCAGATACTATCTGTATTTAGAGGAAACCAGAAGATCAGATAAGGGGGAGGAGGAGCCTGACAAATAAAACTTTTCTCAAAAACATTTCCTTTGATATATATATATATATATATATATATATATATATATATATATATATATAGTTACACTAGGGGTGCAACGGTTCAAATTGCTCACGGTTCGGTTCGTATCACAGTTTTTAGGGTCACGGTTTTGGTACGGTTCGGTATGTGCTATGTTTAGGGAAAATGGGACTACTGTCAAATAAAAATAACGAAAATAAGAACAAACAATCAAACTACAAGGAACATCACAAATAAGTACAATAAAGCAAATATTCAAATAAAATAAACAGTGCTTTTCAGGTTTTTCAGGTATCTAACAGTAGTTTTCAGGTACAGAAAATGGATAAAGTAATCAAATATAAAATAACACTGCATATTATCTTTACTGTATAAAATAAATAAAGATTAATCATTATTGAAGTTACAAAAACTATTCAGTCAAGAGCAGTGAGTGATTTCTTTGTTATTTGTTGTTTGATTTAACATTAAAAACAGGCAGCAGGAATAGTTTTTTTCCCTTTAAGACATGCACGATCCAGTACATATACTGTCACACGTGTGTTGTCTTTCTCGACTAATATACGTTCACTTAAGACATAACCGACCATGTTTGCTAGGATACTCGCCAAGACGGGCATCTTGACATCATTTTTGTATGAATTTGTCCGCTGAAGCGCAAGACTTGAAAGACAACTCAGTATTTGCGCGCTGACTGAAATAAGCGTGTGCGCGCTTCGGATGAGTGCACACAAATCTTCTCACAGCGCGTGAGAGTTCTCTTTCGCGTCTTGTTCTTGAAGGTTTAAATCAACAAGGCTTAAATGAGTTTAGTTTAAACACAGATAGCAACGTGTGCTGTTCAGGTCTCATCTGCGCTCGCGCGCTATCAACACCCGGGTGATGACGGCGTAAATGACTGGACATTAGAGCATACGGCACTCGCAGTTAACAGTTTACAAAGAGTGACTGTTTTACAAAGAGTTATCGTTTTTGTAACGTTTTGCGCATCCATCGACTGAAACATACATTGTCTGAACTCTGTCTGTCTGTTTTCCACGTTGCTATTTTAAACAAACCATTTTAACCAATATATGCGTCGTCATTCGAGATGAACCGCGGTGCAAGTGCGTACCGAACCGTAAGTGGAGAACCGTACGGTTCGATTTTTTACCGAGAACCGTTGCACCCCTAATTTACACTGTATATACCGCTTCACCCAACGGTTCTGTGTATTATCACTACACAACACCCTTAGCAACCACTCTTAGCAACGTAAACTGTTTGTTCTCAATTTATTAATTGAAGCTGAATTGTATTATGTAGAAGAGTATTGTGAAAAAGAGATCGATTGAGCAAGTTTATTACCTGCAGTCCTATGTTCAAAATAAAAAAAATTGTTTAAATGTCGACTGCAATATCTTGTCCTTTTAACAGTTAAGGGGTTTTCCCGTGACTGACAGTGCTAGTCAAAACATTTTTCAGTTTCGTCTTGTTCTGTATTCTTAACAATTCAGTCTTTTCAATGTAAAAGTCTTCACTACTGACTGACACACTCATAAAGACAGTCTTTTACGCCATCTAATGGTGTAATAATGTAATATCTGTTGCTGTTCATGGCAGTAAAGACTAGAAGAGGTACAGCTACGGACATTGGGCCTGTGCAAAATTAATATTGGGTAATTTAATTAGTGTATTTGCATTATTGTAAGTTGTTTAGGGTTGGGGTAGGTGTAGTCGTTAATAAAACACAATATGATAAGTAGCAAATTAATTTACTGTTATTTTATCATGAAATTTTGCCTCACTTCTTGCCGTTGCTGTATCCCTTCTGGCGGAAGGACGGCTTTAAGTGATTTTACTTCATCAAAGTTGCATTGTTACATATTTTTGGCTTTAATATTTGTATTGTGTGGTAACCGTTTTATAAAAGCAATAAGGTACTTGAAGCTAGTGTTGTATTGTGAATAAGTCGTGCCTAACAACGCCCTTCAGCCGTGACTTATTCACGATACAGCACAGCCTCTCGTACCTTATTGCTTACATATATGTAGCTGATATAGCTGATTTGCAGCTCAAGAAACATTTCTAATTATTATTTATCAATGTTGAAAACGGTTGTGCTTTAAAAAAATCTTTATGACCCTAAACCTAACAGTAGTTTATAGATATACTCAATATTTAAGCAATATATTTGGTTTTCAGTTTCACTGGTGGAAAATGAAACTTAAGTTTTCTTGCATGTCAACACTAAATTGTTATTAAAGTTGTGAGTCCAACTAGTATCAAATATAGAAAATCAAGCCCTTCACTTTTTTATGTGTAGTTAAAGGGCTTGATTTTAAGGCAGACTCGAATATCAAAGGAAATGTTTGTGAGAAAAACTTTATTTCTTTATGTGTGTCAGACTCCTTCTCCCCCTTATCTGATCTCCTGGTTTCCTCTAAATACAGAAAGTATCTGATAAGCCATGAGAGGATGTTCGATTCTATTCAACCGGCATTTCAAAAACACCAGCAAATAGCCAGACAATCTAAAAGGCAAACTGTTAGCTAAAAGTCAACTAATTGCCACTAGAGGGCTCATGTCAGTTTAAAGAGTAGTTAGGAGGGTTATTTGGATCATTGTATATGAGCAATATTTATTTTTCTCTCTATACCCTTAAACAGCAGCTGTCTAAGTTGTAGTAAATTATATTTTCAAACAGAATTATAACACCATTAGCCAAACTGTCTTTAAACACACTCTACAAAATAATGCCAGTTAAATTACACTTAAAAAGAAGAGAACAAGCAAACTTCCACATATAAGCACATTTAAAATGACTTCATGACTTCTGCTGACACGGATAACTACCGCCACATGCCAGCAGTCAGCAGAGGATTTGAGAAGCCCTTGAACCCCCGTCTCATTCTGTCACACAGTAAAAACTCACAGCACAATATTATCACTGGCACTTCAAATTTGTGTCAGTAAATGATGACCTACATGTCATGACACATCTGAATACATTTAAAAAAAAAACAGTTTACTACAATGTCACATTGTCATTGAGCGCTTCCACAAGTATAGGTTTGAGTATGCAGCATGTTGTGGATTAGAACTAGATTTTAATGCATTATAAATAAACCCAACTTTTAGGAGTGTGCTGTCAGTTCCTTCTTAACAAGTACACATGAGTTACTGTCTGCCTTCACCCTATTTGCATGGCATGCAGGCACCATAGCCTTGAAGAACTTTGCTTTTATGGTCCTCAAACACAAGCATGCAGGTTAATAAAGAGGCCAGTTAACTTTAGTGTTTACGACGAGAACATTTTATTACAGCTGCTACTACGCTAGTACGTCATTAGTCGCTAGTATTTCATTGCACTTTATCTATTTGCATCTGTATATTTCAATTACAATACATATATACATATACTGACTAGTCAACAAAATGCAACAAGAATTTTGAACCTGGCTTTATCCAAGGTTTCTGTTCTGGTAATTTATGCAAATGTGAATTTGCATATTTAAACAATTTAAAAAACTTGTAATACAACATTTTTTTGTAATTCTTAAAGGGTTAGTTCACCCAAAAATTACAATTTTGTCATTAATTACTCACCCTCATGTCATTCTACACCCGTAAAACCTTCGTTCATCTTCAGAACACAAATTAAGATATTTTTGATGAAATCCGATCAGTAAGGCCTCCATTGACAGCAAGACAATTAAACTTTCAGATGCCCAGAAAGCTACTAAAGACATATTTAAAACAGTTCATGTGACTACAGTGGTTCAACCTTAATGTTATAAAGTGACAAGAATACTTTTTGTGCATCAAAAAAAAACCCTTAATAATGACTTTTCAACAATATCTAGTGATGGACAATATCAAAACACTGCTTCATGAAGATTTATGAATCTTTTGTTTTGAATTAGTGGTTCGGAGCGTGAATCTGCCAAAGTCACGTGATTTCAGTAAACGAGGCTTTGTTAGTGTTTAAAAAACGTTTCGAAGTTTCAGTAATTCACGTGACTTTGGAGTTTGAAACGTGTTCCGAACCACTGATTCGAAACAAAACATTCGAAAGCTTCGAAGCTTCATGAAACAGTGTTTTGAAATCGCCCTTCACTAGATATTGTTGAATAAAGTCGTTATTTTGGCTTTTTGGCGCACAAAAGTATTCTCATCGCTTCATAACATTGTTTTTAGTAGCTTTCTGGGCATCTGAAAGTGTTAATTGTCTTGCTGGCAATGGAGGCCTCACTGAGCCATTGGAATTTATCAAATATATCTTAAAGGTCCCATTTTTCGTGGTTTTTTGAAGTTTTGATTGTGTTTATAGTGTGCAATATAACATGTGTTCATGTTTCGCGTGTAAAAAAACACAGTATTTTTCACATAATTTACTTATCTGTATACCGCTGTTTCCACTGTCATAAAAACGGGCTGATGACTTCCTTGTTCTATGAAGTCCCTCCTTCAGAAATACGTAACGAGTTCTGATTGTGCCAGCGGTTCCTGTGTTGTGATTCGACAGCACCTTAGCGCTCCTTGCCCAGAAAGGTCACGCCTCTTACCATAACGTGGAGATGCACGCGCTCAGTGTTATTGTAAACATGTCTTTAATTTTACCCTATCAATTTGAGCCGGAATCAGACCCGGTGATTGGACTGCGGGATGAAAATAACAGCGTTTCGACGACATGGCGACAAACACACTCTACAAACGCAACTCTTGTGTATTCCTGTGGGCGGAGGTTAGTCAAAAAACTGTTTTAGTGACGTCATTAAAGAAGGAAGTAGAGGGATGTAGTCCAAACTGGCCGTTCGATGTAGGCGACTTCTGTTAAATAAAATATCTCGCTTGGCATTGAACTTTGAGCTTTAAAATTTTACAGATTTTATTTATACTCTAACAACAACATTACACACTAACTAAAGTTTGAAACATGGGATCATGAAGAACGGGACCTTTAATTTGTGTTCCGAAGATGAACGAAGATCTTACAGGTGTAGAACAACATGAGGGTGAGTAATTAATGACTGAATTTTCATTTTTGGGTGAACTAACACTTAAATATAATCAATCAACTGGGGAAGTATGGTGATATCTCTTAGTTAATTTTTTTACCCTATTGACCTAGGGTGTCCTTTTCCAGCTGCTACTTCACACAGTAGAGCTAGAGAATTGAAGAGCATGACCCTTGTGCCAGTGTGTGTCATTTGAAAGTGTGTATGTCCATGTTCTGGAGGTCGAAAACAAATTGCCCAGATATTTGCACACGTGAGTGCAAGAGGCGTAACGGGGATCTATTTTAGTTAGCCATTCACACGCAGGATTCAACCCATAAATCCTTCCCGAAAAAAACATTTAACATTTATTCTTCTTCGAAGCCACCGCACAACTCATCCTGCCCTGATTGTCTCCTTGTTCAAGGTAAGTCCTATAAGCTATCACATTAACATTCACAGTTTATTGGACCCACACATGTTGTCATAAATACTTAAGGATATTGAGTTTATTGCTAAACATTTGTGAGGATTTGTACTGGTTGGTTCATCGCTCTTAGATTTACAGAACACATTTGGAGATAATCGTAAGTACCTTCCCTGTTAGGAGGATGGATGGATATCCATCCTACATTCTCCCATGTCACGACCGCGGCTCCCCACAGGGACTAGCAAGTGCCGCGCTGTGTATTTTCGTAACAAGCTGCTTGTGTCAACTTTAAGGAATGTATGTTATGAAATACTCTAGATTCGACTTGGAGAAGCATGGATACAAGATCAAATGTTCTTGAGAGATTTGGCTCCTAGAACCAATTAGATCATGAAAACAGTTCTCAGGTGGTTTGTCTTGCAATTTAGTCACTCAAGAAATTGGCATATGGTGAGTAACAAACAAAACAATAACTACTGGCCTGTTTTTGATTTGATTTTTGAACTCTTAAATGACTACTTCCTAAGTTTCTACATACAAATTAGCCATGCACAAATTTTTAATTAATTAATTTAATAGTGCATTTTTTCACTTTTTAACAAAAAAGACTCAAAAAATCCAGATCATTTAGATCAAAATAAAAGCTATCTTTTCCAAAACTTGAGTTCTGACTACAAGGATCTGTATGAAAGCATTAGCATCCAGTGCAGGGAGTTCAAGGGTAGGGCTTGAAACTGGGCCATATGAAAGAATGGCACCAATGTTCAAATTTAGCCAGGCTGGAAATACTAACAACCATGTGCTTTATCAAGCACAATAGGTATGAATGCAAAGAATAGGTACGGACAGAGAGCTCGGCACCAGTGCTTTATATAAAGCGCTCTTCTTTGAATACAATGGCCCAAATTAAAATTTCCTCTACATTGTGAATTCTCCGCCTTTCAAATACTTGGCACTCGTCACCTTTCCAGACTATGTTCTATGTGTGGACTGTAAGAATGTTTCCTAGCGACTTTACGCAAATCTGACGCACAGATTCATACGCTGAACGATTTCATCACCTGAAACTCGTTTAAGATCACATATCTGGAGATCCATCACCTTTGTTATTGTGAAAAGGGAACTATAATTTATAATTTGGGCACATTATATGTGTTTTTAAATTCATTTAATGAGAACTCATAAATTATCTTCCATTTTTAGGGTCCATAAAGAGAAACAACCATGTCTGAAGGGTAAGTACTTTACTATTAGTAAGTATTATTAAAGTTGTAAAGTGGATCAATTTATCTCTTTTGTTAACCCATTTTGGTGTTTCTTTTGTTTCTTTATTGCTATGCTTCTGTGATTCATCATTATAGACCTGTAAGTCACTTCCCTTTTTGCAAGTTGAACAATAATTCATAAGATTTAGCTGGTCAAAAAATTAGTAAACATTAAACTTGTATTGCTTTTCAGAAAAAATCAAAGTATACTGCCACAAGGCGGCTGGCCTTAAAAGTAAGTTGCTTGTTTTTTCATAAAATACAAAAGTTTGGATTAAGTATTTTTTTTTTTAAAGAAATGAATTCTTCTTTTAAGCAAGAACACATAAAATTGATCAAAAGTGACAGTAAAGACATTTATAATACAAAAATTTCAAGTAAATGCTTTTCTTTTGAACTTTCTAAAAAATGTATCACGGTTTCACAAAAAATATCAAACAGCACAACTGTTTTCAACATATAAGAAGTGATTCTTGAGCAGCAAATCAGCATATTAGAATGATTTCTGAAGGATCATGTGACACTGAAACTAGAGTAAAGGTGCGTTCACACCATGTTGTAATTCCCGTAACGATTCTTAACTGTAGAAGCCTTCATGTGCTGGTAGAAATTACAATGTGTAAAATCTTAATTTTCTGAGAGATACGACTTGTAGCACACGGCCGCTGTACCACCTGACCACTGCAGATATAAGATGTGTTTGACTTAAAGTGGTGCTGTGCAGACCAATTGGTGTATGACATCAAAGTATCGTGAGAGCGATTCGAAAGCATACATTTATGCTAATTACAACATGGTGTAACCCTTAATGCAGCATAATGATGGTGAAAATAGTAAACATAAGACCTGTTTGCACATATTAAAATTCCTTACAGTAATGAAAGGCAAGACTATAGAATGAAATCCATGATAAAATGACCAGCTGTGTTAGCAATGTGCTGCGCTATGCGCTAAGCTGTGTGTTAATCTGCTGGAACTTCATAATCACATCTGTGCTGTTACGTTACAGACCAAATTAATGCAGAAGGCCACATCTATGCTGGCAGCTGAAAAAGAGCAGAATAAAAGAGAAAGAGAGGATGCTCTTACTGAGAGGGTTCCTCCTCTCAAACTATCTGGTCTGTCTGCACAGGAGCTCCAGGTATTGTCTAGACTAAAAAAATTCAGAACTAACAATATGCAAAAGTAAATATATATATATATATATATTCATATGAATGTTTTTTTTGCAGGAACTTTGCAAAGAGCTTTCCCGCAAGATTGATGTCGTTGACGACGCCCGATATGATCTTGAAATAAAAGTGGCTAAAAATGAAAAAGAGGTAATGGTTGCGATGTTGTATCACATTTAGAAAGACAAACAAAAGATTATTAATGAATATAAACGATAACAGGTGTTTTATCTGCGGTAGCTTTAAGGAAAAGCGTGTCACTAACAACGGCAATGTTATGGGTTCAATTCCCAGAGAACGTACAAATGATAAAGTACCTGCACAATGTCTCTCAAACAGTGTTATTTTAATATTATTTATACACTATTATATTATTTATTTTTTAGAATTTTTTTTATATATATATTTATTTAGTTTTTATTTTAAATTTATTTTTAAAGCTGCAGTCCGTAACTTTTTTTGGGTTAAAAATGATCCAAAATTAATTTTTGAGCAAGTACATAACCAGCCAGTGTTCAAAACTATCTCCTTACCTTAGCCCGATTCACAACGGTAAGCTTGTAATAATGTTTTCTAATAAGAGCGGTAATGGTAGGTTTCCGCGGAAATTCGTGCATGCCGCCGTTCGTCTTTGTGTCATTACGTCACTTCTGTTTACATAAAGAATGAGTCCCAGCTAGTAGGCTACATCGCATGTGAGGATGCCAGTGGAGGATCATTTGCAATAACTAAATTTATCATTGTCCAAATGACAATCATCAGTGACAAGTGGAGATTCACCCATAGAGAAAAGCAAAAGACTTCAAACTGCGGAGTGGCTACAGAAATTTAAATCAGCTAACGCTAATACACACTAAATACACATAGTTACGCAATGCTGATAACCTTAACAATTTGAGAACAAAGTATAACAATAATAATAATTTGCACGGTTTGACGTGATCCGAGCTAAGCGATCGTTAGATTTAATCACCATTGGCAGCGCGATTTATTGTAATGCTTTTTTCCTCAGTTGGTCAGAACAAAAGTGTCACTTACTTGTTCTTATTTTGGTCATACTTCCAAGACTAGAATCTGTGATTCCCGAAGTACAGTATCCACAGGTGAGGTGACTTACAGCAAACATTAGATTCATCCACGCTGAGGTGCCATGCCGATACACAACCCACGTAAAGATGATAATTCCACAAATAACTGCAATTGCAGGTTTCAAACAGAGATGGCGACAAAGAGGCAAAACTTACAGACTGCAGCTTTAAGTTTTAGTAATTTTATGTTTTTTATTTTTATTTCAGTTTTAATAATGTTAGTACTACAGTAGCTTTCACCTACTTTTTAATTTATTTCAGCTTTATTTCAATTACTGAAAATCATTTAGCAATAACAACACTGCTCTCAAACAAGTAAAACTGACATCAAAAAGGTTGTTTCACAAGTTACCTTCATTGTGGTCTATCTCAGATCCAGTCCTTGACCCAGAAGATTTGGGAAATGAAGGGTTCAAAGCAACGAACCAAACTGAAGAGGGTTAAGAAGTCACATGATGCCATGTTTGGTGCTCTGACTGAATCCAAAATGGCATCAAAGGCAGATTTCAAGGCCAACCTAAAGACAGTAAAGAAAGAAGAAGAAAAGGTGATGCATTTTAGTCTTTTGGAAATATAAATTCATTCATTCATCATTTTAACAAACCAAAACTCATTCCAACCCCATTTTATTTGTGTGTACCATATATAGAAAGAAGAGGTGACTGACTGGCGTAAGAATGTGGAAGCCATGGCTGGAATGGAGGGCAGGAAGAAGCTGTTTAATGCTGCACAATAAAAAAAAAAAGGTACAAAGCAAAGTTGTCACATTTACCTATGTTTGAGTGCTGTAAAAAGAACAAGCATTTTGACTGAAAGATGACATTGTTTTCTTATTTTTCAGACTGATGTGTGCCAACGCAGGGAAACACACGTTTTGAAGAAAGAAAAAATCAAACCAAATACAAATTTGATTTATTATGACTAATAATGTCAATCAATCACACACAGACACACACACACACACTGTTTATAATGTTCATAGTTTAAGTGTTTTGTAGGTGATCTTAGCTCTTAATGTGTCTTTACCAGTCTCTGTGTTTTGCTGCAATTTGTGGACATTCTGTACAAATGTGTTTACATTCGAAACTAAATATGATATTTTGTGTATGATATGCTAAATGCATCATAAATATAATCAGACTGGAAATTAATTGTATGCAACGTTAATTAGTGCTGTTCAGGAATAAAAGATGTCAGATGTTGTAACACTTTCTACATTACTGAAAGTAAAAATTGCAATGTAATGGCATTCCGAAATTAAATGACCCCATGCAACAAAGAAACGTGTTGTGTCACCTTGCAGTTCCCTTGCAAAACAAACAGTGTCCTTGAAATGCATTCCTTTTATGTGCATAACTGGTTTTAAGTTACCGCATGTTGGGTGTATATTTACCCATATTCAATGCCGTTCAAATCGGACAACTTAAAAGTATATCATTTATTTGGATTTCGTACTATGCGGAAACCCTTTGGGATGTGTGTAAAGCTTATTGTGTGTGTATAAAAATTAAAAGAATCAACAAATACCCTGATTCATATCTTCATATTATCTTCCAAAATCAATCAATCAATCAATTCAAATTCTTTTAGTTGCAGTCGTGGTCATACAGCTACTGGCCGACTTCAGCAAAGCCTTTTCTGCCTTGTAGGGTCAAACAATGGGGAATGAAGAGGGACTGGCAGTGGACAATGTATGCAATTGTGTTTTGATGGTGCTGAGTAAAATGAGCCTCAGGGTGTAAGGGTTCAGTCTATTTTAGTGAGCCACTCAGAGGAAGCCAAAGAGGCCATAAAAATTGTCTGGGCTTTCTTGTGCACTGACATTGTCACACTCTACTTGTTCCCTTGGAGTGGTCTTTGGAGAAACAGGTATGAACTATTGCACTATTTGGCACAGCTAACGGTAAAAACAATGCATTTGACTGCTCTAAATATAACAGAATTACCCACGAGATAAAAGTGCTGGCATAAAATGAATGTGGAGCATAGCCCAGATAGTTTGAAAACTTTGATGAGACATGATTGGTTACATTGTTGAGATCTCTTGTAAAGTTAAATTAAAGTCAATTTGCACCCCATTTAATCTCACTGCTGTCTAGGAGAAGCAATTAAGATTTTTCATCATTTATGATATGTCTAGTTATTTTGGCTTTCTGATTCTGATTCATCCATCAGGAATCTTTAAGTGTGTGATGTTGAGAAGTGGTGCTAATATTTTTAATGCCTTTAAAATTATGCTTATGAAGTGCATTATTATTAAGTAATAATAACTGCTGCTAATCAGTAAGTGACCAATATTTATATTTCAGATTTTTGACTTAGATTTGCACTTTGAAGGTCACAATGTCTGAGTCGTAAGTATTGTCTTTTAAGTTGTTAATATCTATATGCATACAGTATTTGCTATCTTACTGTAAATGTACATGTTTAAAACATCCCTACTTTTATTCCTTTTTATAATTTGAAAACTGACATTTTAGACAGGTAAGTGGACTTTTTAACTTCCACTTTTTGTATGTCAATTAAAAACAAACAAACAAAAAAACAGAATCCAATAAATGCGTTTTTCTTTAATAAAATCCAATGCTTAAATTCTTTCAGCGACCCAAATCTAAGATTTCAGCATCCAGGAGGTTGTTCTTAAAGGTATTTGGCTCTGTCTGTTTTACAAAGAAGAAATAATTTCTAAAGATGATGCATTTAGCAATGCTTTCTGATATGTTTTGCTTCAGACAAAGCTCCTGAAGAAAGCAACATCTATGCTTGTAACTGAAAAAGAAGACAAGCAGAGGGAGAGAGAGACCACCTTGAGTGAGAGAGTGCCACCTCTACAGCTGTCCGGTCTGTCTGTTCAAGAGCTTCAGGTAAATCTAATATAGCATGGTAACTGTCAGTGTCCCGGTAGCATGACACTTTTTTTATTGCCTTTTTCTCTATCACCTATTTTAGCAATGATCATAAATTAGGTTTCATTAGAAAGCTTAAAGGGATAGTTCACCCAAAGATGAACATTATCCCATAATTTACTTACCTTCATGCCATCTTAGGTGTATACGACTTTCTTCTTTCAGTCAAACACAATCGGAGTTATATTAAAAATATTCTGGCTCTTCCAAGCTTTATAATGGGAGTGAATATTTGAAGCCCAAAGCAGCACATCCATCCATCATAAAAGTAATCCATACAGCTCCAGGGTGTTAATAAAGGCCTTCTGAAGTGAAGCAATGCGTTTTTGTAAGAAAAATATCCATATTTATAACTTTAACTTAAGAATGAACTTTGATCTGACGCATGACGTAATGGCAAACACGGAATCTCAAAGGATAGAGCAAAGCAAAACACCGGTCACGAATTAGAGGTCTAAAACGAGAAGTGTCGGAGGAGCTTGAGTTTGTTGCCCGGCCATATTTGTTTGAACTGTGAGAGGCGTCTACTTTCACCTAAGCTTACGCTACTCCTACTACATCCTACGTCATGTGTCGGGTCAGAGGTCACTCTTCCACTGGAAGTTGACTCTTCCATGAACGCGCAGACAGACATTTCCCAAAGTTGGTGATTATAGTCTATGTAAAGTTATAAATATGGATATTTTTCTAACAAAAACACGTCGCTTCACTTCAGAAGGCCTTTATTAACCCCCTGGAGCTGTATGGACTACTTTTATGATGGATGGATGTGCTTTTTTGGGCTCAGTTACTATTCACTCACATTATAAAGCTTGGAAGATCCAGAATATTTTTTATTATAACTGTGATTGTGTTTGACTGAAAGAAGATAGTCATATACACATAGGATGGCTTGAGGGTGAGTAAATTATGGGATAATTTTTGGGTGAACTAACCCTTTAAACACTCAAAATTCATCCTGTTTCACCCGTTTCGAAATTGGACATTGCCATAGAAACGGTACTTTAAATCCATCATTTTTTGTGATCTAAAATTCAAATTTGGAATGCAGCTATTTTTAGAGTTCAAATTATTTTCTAAAATATATTTTGCATAAAATACATTTGTCTTAAACTTCTATACTGTTTTTACACTTAATTTTTTGAAGCTGCTTTCACTTCTGCAACAATCTGCTGGGTGTCTTCTTTAAAAGAGGACCAACCTTAGGTCTGTATTACAAAAGAATTCATGAATTACAACCATTTAAGTTAAGATCTATGCTTAAAAAGAGAGCCGATAGTTAACAGGTTAAAATTATGCTTTTCTATTTAAAAAAAAAAAATTACAAATATATATTTAATTTTTAAGATTATTATTAAAGAATTTATGCAAATCATTAACTCGGTGCAAATGATGGTTTATTATTTTTTTTAATTAATGAAAAAACAATTACATTTAAAGGCCTTACATTTAATTTGTAAGATTATTATTAAAGGTTGTCAAAAAATTGTTGTAATTTTGACACAATATTGTATTCTCAGGCTCTCTGCAAAGACCTCCATCAAAAGATTGATGTTGTAGATGAAGAAAGGTATGACATCGCGGCCAAGGTTTCCAAAAATGAAAAGGAGGTACTACACCATCAGTGGAATCACTTTGTATCTTATTAGATTCAACGGAAATACATTGGAATTAACTTCATGTCTGCTTTAGATTACAGATTTGAACATCAAAATTACTGAGCTTAGAGGCAAAATGAAGAGACCTGCACTGAAGAGGGTGAAGATCTCTGCCGATGCCATGTTGGGAGCTCTTCTGGGCTCCAAGGTCAAAGAGTCTGTGGATTTTAAAGCCAACCTCAAGACAGTCAAGAAAGAAGAGGAGAAGGTAAGCCATGTGACTTTTCATGAACAAAACTGAATCATTGAAATATGAATCAAATTGTTGAAATATATTCAGTGAATTCAGTATTTGGTCACACTTTAGATTAGGGTCCAATTCTCACTATAACTAACTGTGAACTATGACGTTTGCCTCAAACTCCTAATAACTTCTTATTAATTGTTAGTAAGGTAGAAGTTTAGAAATTGGGTTGGATTAAGTGATGTAGAATATGGTCATGCAGAATAAGGCATTAATATGTGCTTTATAAGTACTGATAAACAGCCAATATCCTAGTAATATGCATGCTAAACTAGTTAATAGTGAGAATTGAACCCTAAACTAAAGTGTTATCCAGTATTTTTGTGAAATTTTAACACATACCTGTTGTTACACCTGTTCCTCACATAGAAAGAAGAGGTGACTGACTGGCGTAAGAATGTGGAGGCCATGTCTGGAATGGAGGGCAGGAAGAAGCTGTTTGACGCTGGACAATAGATGGTAAATTTAAAAAATGCATTGTTTTTCAATGATCTTTATTAGGATGTCTTACATGAAATATTTCACCTTGACTTTCAGCACTGAATTTTATTTCATTTTTTCTTACAGATTGCAACTACATGAGATCTGACATCAGAATTCAGGAATTCAAAAACATCATAAAATGAATGTATAAATCAATGCAAGTTCATATAATGCAAATTCCATTTTAATAATAGCATACGTTCATGGCTTCATTTTAAGTTTTAGTTGAAAAGGAAACTGCATGTTTTAAGTCATTTAGACAAAAAACAATGTCTTGAATTTACTTGATGTGCTACTTAATGATTTTTGTGATGTTTTCTGTCTTTAAAATAAATACAGATCAGAAAGACTAAATATTTTGTCTATTACTTTAAAAATAACTTTTGAACTCACCTCATAGCAGACGTAACATAACTGTTCTGTCCTGGGAATATCTTCAGCTGTTCTAACATCAATGAATAATATTTGTAAATTGAAGCAACTGAAAAAAAAAAAAAATACACCCAATTGAAATTTTTTAGGTTGGAATAATCTTTTTAAAATGTCATGTAAATGCTTCAGTAGACCGACTGAAATCGTGCCAGTCCAATTTGGGCGAAGTCGGACAAACAGACCTTGTCTAAGCATGAATACATGTTAATTGACTAAAATTGGACTCTGCATTGGGCGCATGCTCCAAAAACAGCAGTGACGCACGACATCTTTTAAATATTTTGCATAGTTTGCATTGTGTCCTGTAGGCTTTGACAGACAGATGATGACTGTAGCAAGACTAATCAAAAAGTTGGTGTAGCTCAAAAATAACTCTGCATTGTTTGTGATTCTTTTTTATCTGCGTTTATTGATCATTTAAAGGGCCAGCTACAATTACATTTCCATCCATTAAAGGGATAGTTCACCCAAAAATGAAAATTTGATGTTTATCTGCTTACCCCCAGGGCATCCAAGATGTAGGTGACTTTGTTTCTTCAGTAGAACACAAATTATGATTTTTAACTCCAACCGTTGCTGTCTGTCAGTCAAATAATGCTAGTGAATGGGAACTTCTACAATAACAGTAAATAAAACTTGCTTAGACAAGTCCAAATTAAACCCTGCAGCTTGTGACGACACATTGATGTCCTAAGACAAGAAACGATCGGTTTGTGCGAGAAACCGAACAGTATTTATATCATTTTTTACCTCTAATACACCACTCGATTCGTTTGGTCTGATCGTGCTCTGACAGCGGCAGTGATGTCTCGCTCTCATTGAAGTATATGCGCGAGACATCACTGCCGTTGTCAGAGCGCGATCAGACCTCACCAAGCGATTGCTGAACCCAGTTGGACATAGTGGTGTATTAGAGGTAAAAAATGATATAAATACTGTTCGGTTTCTCGCACAAACCGATCGTTTCGCGTCTTAAGACATCAATGTGTCGTCACGAGCCGCAGGGTTTAATTTGGATTTGTCTGTGCATGTTTTTTTTACTCTTATAGACGAAGTTCCCATTGACATGCATTATTTGACTGACAGACCACAACGGTTGGAGTTAAAAATCATCATTTGTGTTCTACTGAAGAAACAAAGTCACCTACATCTTGGATGTGCTGGGGGTAAGCAGATAAACATCACATTTTCATTTTTGGGTGAACTATCCCTTTAAAAAATATAATTGTGACAATATGATACAAAACAGAGCAAAATAGAGTAGTTGTTAGCAGATCATGCTTGCTGTTGCAGTTTTGATAAGAACACTATACAAAGCCATTTAAAGACAAGAACTTGCATTTGGCATCTCATCATTTGGCCATAAGGCCTAAAAATAAATCCAGGACAAATGGCAGGTGGTAATTCATTACATGTCTCTTGGAGTGACACCTCTCAGGGAGAATGAGGTGTAAGTATAGGGCAGCTCACATTACAATAAGACAGTGCCTCCACCCAGTGCTCGATTTGAGGGGGGATGAGAGGGACGGCATCCCCTTGTTGAAAAGAAAAAAAAAGCGTCCCCTCTGTAAAACCCCTATTAGATTAACAAAGTTGAGTAGCTATTATATAAAACTTATGCAAATGAAATATTAAAATTATCTATGTATGATAATTAACAAACTATAAATAACAGCAAGTGACCAATCAGAAATGCCAATTCAAAATGGCCAAAAGCACTATTCAAGCACATTTTTTGGCGTTCTTTAAAAATAAAAAGGCATGATATTTATTTGATCAGTGTTTAAGGACATTCAACTGATGTAACATTAGAAAGAATAACAAGTGCATTGATTCGGTAAGGGATTGTTGTGAAAGTTGCATTGAATTTTGAAAGTGAATGCATTCATCAAGGTACGGAAGAGGATTAGGGCCAAGCAATAATAAAAAAAAAATAAAACATTTTATCTTGACTTTTTTCTCGAAATCTAACGAGTTTTTTCTCGTAATTTAACGAGTTTATTCTCACATTTTATCTTGACTTTTTTCTTGAAATTTAACGACTTTTTTCTCGTAATTTAATGACTTTATTCTCAACATTTTTTCTCGACTTTTTTCTTGAAATTTAACGAGTTTTTTCTCGTAATTTAATGACTTTATTCTCAACATTTTATCTCGACTTTTTTCTCGAAATTTAACAAGTTTTTTCTCGTAATTTAATGACTTTATTCTCAACATTTTATCTCGACTTTTTTCTCGAAATCTAACGAGTTTTTTCTCGTAATTTAATGAGTTTATTCTCAACATTTTATCTCGACTTTTTTCTCGAAATTTAACGAGTTTATTCTCAACATTTTATCTTGACTTTTTTCTCGAAATTTAACGAGTTTTTTCTCGTAATTTAACGAGTTTATTCTCAACATTTTATCTCGACTTTTTTCTCGTAATTTAATGAGTTTATTCTCAACATTTTATCTCGACTTTTTTCTCGAAATTTAACGAGTTTATTCTCAACATTTTATCTTGACTTTTTTCTTGAAATTTAACGACTTTTTTCTCGTAATTTAATGAGTTTATTCTCAACATTTTATCTCGACTTTTTTCTCGAAATTTAACGAGTTTTTTTCTCAAAATTTAACAACTTTAATCTCGAGATGATTTTATTTTTTTATTATTGCTTGGCCCTAATCCTCTTCGGTATCAAGGTGATAATGCACACATGCATATTTTAGGTAAATGTACATGTGTTTATTTATGTATTTATTTAAATCTTATAGAATCCATTCAAGCCACAGCTAGCAAAACTATAAAGCTAATAGCTTGACATAAGCACTCAAGTCGCCGGGCACTAATAGCTCGAAAGCGGCACTTTTGATGGTGTTTCTGGCTGTTTCTATCCAGTTATTTATAATAAAAGGATGTGTGCAGTACGTGTGGCAATTTAGAGATGAAAGACGAGAGTCTTCTGAGAGAGAGAGAGAGAGAGAGAGTCTGGTGCTCAGTCATACAATACTGCAGTCATATAAATTATTTCATGAATGCTACCTAGATTTTTATTCTACTCTTTAATTCTATAAATAAAAAGGTTTTTGTAATCATAGTGTAAGGTTAGCTACAAGAATGCACCACCCCACCCCACCCCACGACCCCACCATCCCCCTTGAAATGTTTTTACAATTTGACCTCTCTTTCCACCTGCTCACTGTCCTCTAACCCAAGAAATGATTTATACCGCATTGCCTTCTGCCAGCTATCAGTTGCTTAATGTGCATGGAAATTATCACGTTCATGAGATGGATGTCATGGCATGACATCACATTGCAATTACTGGTATAAACTTAGATTGCAAAAACGATTTACTATTTTTTCCACTTCCACTCTTTTCTCTCTCTGTCTCTCTTTTCTAATATGAATACAAGTAAGTTGTACCTTAATATGTCCAAATTGTGTATTGCAATTTGTCTTATTTACTCTTAGAGACTGTAATTTCCTGACGAGCATCACCTTTAGACCTTTGAACTGGTCACTCTGATGGTCAATAAGGTTTTGGCCACCAAAAAGAGGCATTCAACCTGGTCCACACTGCATAGCTGCATGTCTCTGTCCGAATGAAAGTTTTACTATGCTAGTTTACTGTGTGGCACAGACAAGGTCTATTTTAGTAAGACGTTCTCATGGGAGCTGAAACTATAAATCTAAGGATTTTCTTCTTTCCTCGGTCAGCCAGTTAACTCACACTCCTCTCTTTTCTTCTTCTAGCAGGTATGTCTTTTTCAGTGGTCATAAGAGACTAACAGCTATGTGTTGGGGAGGTTTTTTTGATGGCAAATCTGTCATTACTCATAAGGGGTTATAGCTGTCATGGTATATATTAAAGGATTTAATTATTATTTATTCAAAACTAGCAAGAAATTGGGCAGAATTGCATTGTTAACTGTTCAGATGTTTCTCAAATTAGCGACAATCCTGGAAGATTTTCACCTATGCTAAAACTCACAGGCGCTATGCACAGAACTCTTACCGCTGTGTAGAGGACTTATAGGTCAAATGGGTGGATTAAAGGGTCTGATTACCACGGTTATTAACGGATTTGAATCAATTTATGCTTAATTCTTCAAAGACTGCATAAATTATACACATTTATTACATATTATGCAAAGTGAATTAATCATTTGTTTTTGGAAATCGTAACGCATTCATACAAAAGTTGCCATTTTGATTAAATGTCTTTTTGCATATTGTAGTCAAACTATCATAACTAATGCATCTGAAAAGTGATGACACCCCCATGTCATCCAAGATGTTTATGTCTTTCTTTCTTCAGTCAAAAAGAAATGAAGGTTTTTGAGGAAAACATTCCAGGATTTTTCTCCATGTAGTGGACCTTCAACAGTTAACAACAGTTGAAGGTCCAAATTGCTGTTTCAAGTCAGCTTCAAAGGGCTCTACATGATCCCAGACGAGGATTTTTTATTTCTTTTTAGAAAATGTATTCCTCAACTGGGATTGTGTAGAGCTCTTTGAAGCTGACTTGAAACTGTAATTTTGACCTTCAACCTGTTGAACCCCATTGAAGTCCACTATATGGAGAAAAATCCTGGAATGTTTTCCTCAAAAACCTTAATTTCTTTTCGACTGAAGAAAGAAAGACATGAACATCTTGGATGACATGGGGGTGAGTAAATTTTAATTCTGAAGTGAACTAATCCTTTAAAGGATAAGTCCACTTTTAAATACACTTTTCCTGATAAATGTACTCACCCCCATGTCATCCAAGATGTTCATGTTTTTCTTTCGTCAGTCGAAAAGAAATGAAGGTTTTTGATGAAAACATTCCAGGATTTTTCTCCATATAGTGTATTTCAATGGCTACCAACAGGTTGAAGGTCCATATTACAGTTTCAGTGCAGCTTCAAGGGCTTTAAACTTTCTTCATAACGCTTACGCTGAATGTCCTACGCCTTCCCTATTCAAGTTACGGTATGATACCAGATGAGTAATAACGGTCTTATCTAGCGAATCGATCGGTCATTTTCGGAAAAAAAAATACAACTGTTTATGCTTTATAAACAAAATATCGCCTTGAACGTACTTTCCGCTTCCGCATTCTTCATAACGCTTACGCTGAATGTCCTACGCCTTCCCTATTCTACTTACGGAACGAACGCGGCGCCAGTTTCGTTTTTTACCGTAACTTGAATAGGGAAGGCGTAGGACATTCAGCGTAAGCGTTATGAAGAAAGTTTAAAGCCCTTGAAGCTGCACTGAAACTGTAATATGGACCTTCAACCTGTTGGTAGCCATTGAAATACACTATAAGAAGAACAATCCTGGAATGTTTTCATCAAAAACCTTAATTTCTTTTCGACTGACGAAAGAAAAACATGAACATCTTGGATGACATGGGGGTGAGTAAATTTATCAGGAAAAGTGTATTTAAAAGTGGACTACTCCTTTAATATCCCAACATGTGTTTCAGAGAAGAGATGACTGTTTGAAATAGTTATTTTATTCTGCAGATAAGGAAGGACTACAGAAGTATGTCTGACGCGTGAGTATCTCCACCTTCATCAGTAACAACCAGCTATTTGAATTATGATATCTGTCATGTCTCTATCAACATTCTCTTCTATCTATATGCTCCACTGGCTGCTTCAAACAAAGTCCTCAATCAAAGCCAAAACCCAAGATAAGTTCAGCCCGTCGGCTGGGGTTGAAGGTGAGCGCCACCTGCTGACCACAGTTACACATTGGCTACTTTGTGTGGTCAAGTAGTGGATTTTTTAAATGTTGCAACTGCAATAAAGGCCATTTATTTGCTCCTTTTGTGAGATTCTTGTACATTCATAGCAAAACTAATAATTTTTTTTGCCTTGACATGATTACAATGGACATGTCATCATGAAGATGAGGCTGCTGAGTACAGCAATGCAAATGCTGATAGTAGAGAAGCAGGATAAAGAGAAGGAAAGGGAGCAAGTGCTGAGTGAAAGAATTCCTCCCATCAAATTTTCCGGTCTGTCAGTACAGGAATTACAGGTACAAGTTAAATGGATCATCGAACACGATTTATACAATTTAAAGGGATAGTTAACCCCCACAAATGTACATTTACTCACCCTGACCCTCATAACCTTCATAGAGCACAAAGTGATTGGAAAAATATGAAATGGGAGGAAAATTATATTTCAAAGCTTTTGTGTTCGCTTGGAAAACATTTGCAAGCGGAGCTCACTCACTACAGAGCCAAATGATGTCCAGCTCTATGGCGTTATTTTAATGACAAAAGTCGGGAGCACATCCATGTAATGTGCGCGTGTGAATCTATCCGTGCTTTTGCACTAGAAAGCTCCTGGATTAAACACTGTCAAAAGTTATCAAACAAATCATGTCTTTTATTTTGAAGTTCATGTTTGTTGGTACATGTTTACGTCATGTGATCTCTGCTTCCCCTGTTCATGTGTTTGTTTTAATTAGTTCCCTTGCTTCATTAATCATGTTCTGATTGGTTCATTGTCCTGATATCTTGTCTCGTCATTTCATGTTCTTTAGTTCCCTCTTATTGATGTTTTGGTCATGTGTTCCCTATAGTTTTGCATTTAGCCCTCATGTTAGCCATGTTTGTTTGTCGTGTATTGTTCTCTGTACTTGCTGTTGGTGAGTTTTGCCCAATCTCCGCGTGCTCAAGTCAAGTTCAAGTCTGCCTATGTTCATGTCATTGTTTAGTTCTGTTTAATTTATATTTTGTTCTACTTTGAATAAACCGCACTTGGGTTCATTCGTTAAAAAAAAAAGAAAAAAAAAACAAATCTTATTGGCCTGGAATTCTTTCGACAATCAAAAATGGATCTTACAATTTAATAATATTTAAAAATATTACTCAAATGTATCTCAGAAATGGCTCGGAATGGGGCACTTGGATGATCTGTATATATAAATAAGCTAGTCTATGTAACTGCATCACTACCCTATACAGACATTACAGTTAAACCCCTCTGAACGACATAATGTCTGGAGCTTGACGGTACATCTCCCCCTCTCTCAACGTAATGGGTGGAGCTTGATGTAATTAGGTTATGGGTCTGTTTAGGGTGTGGCTGGACGTTCAAGGTCATCAGAATGTCAAGCTCCACCCACTAGCTCTGTCTGCGGTAAGCAGCTGCTCAATTTTTGCGTTGCCCCAAGAAACTTGCCATTAGTTTGCAAATAATGTACAATTTTTGCAAGAGTGAAATATTCTCTCCCTCCCACAAGTCCCACATTATTTCCCTCAAAAATGCACAAAGTTTCTCAGGTGAATGCAAAAGTTTTGCGAGCGAACGCAAAAGCAATGAAATATAATTTTTCCTCCCATCTCATTTTTTGTTGTTTTTACCATCACAATGTCCTTTAGGGCCCTTTTTTCTTGCCATCTCATATTCTTTTCCTTTTAGAAACCTATATGACATTTTTTCTTTTGTGAAACAGTTTTACACTTTTAAACACAGAAACACTTTTAATTGTTTACCATTATTTATGATATAATGTATTACTCTACGGCAGGGATTTCCAAACTTTTTTGTTAGCAGAACCCTTTTGACCTAAAGTATTTAGGCTACTTGAAGAATTACCTCAGATCTTAAAGGTGCCCTAGAATCAAAAATTGAATTTACCTCGGCATAGTTGAATAACAAGAGTTCAGTACATGGAAATGACATACAGTGAGTCTCAAACTCCATTGTTTCCTCCTTCTTGTGTAAATTTCATTTGTTTAAAAGACCTCTGAAGAACAGGCGAATCCCAACAAAACACCGACTGTTACGTAACAGTCGGGATCATTAATATGTACGCCCCCAATATTTGCATATGCCAGCTCATGTTCAAGGCATTAGACAAGGGCAGCCAGTATTAACGTCTGGAGCAGCACAGCTGAATCATCAGACTAGGTAAGCAAACAAGAACAATAGCGAAAAATGGCAGATGGAGCAATAATAAATAAGGGAGCGCGCGATTTAAAGGGGCCGCAGCCTGAATCGGCGCATAGGTAATGATGCCCCAAAATAGGCAGTTAAAAAGATTAATTTAAAAAAATCTATGGGGTATTTTGAGCTGAAACTTCATAGACACATTCAGGGAACACATTAGACTTACATTGCACCTTGTAAAAACTGGTTCTAGGGCACCTTTAAATTAACTTTTTTTTTTTTTAATTTAATAGCACAGGCATTTGTCAATGATGCTTGAATGCAATGATTTTTGGTAAACAAATAAAATATTTAATTTTTAAGTGTTTTATTTTGATTGTTTTATATTAAAATTAGCCTATTTATTTAGTTTAAGTTGACATTTTTATTTAATTAATTAGCTTTTTCATCACTCACAACCCCCTGCAATTCCCTCACAAAGCCCAGTTTTGGAAATTCTACTCTACAGCATTAAAACCTTTGTAATGCATCCTAAAGACAGGCTTTGAATAATGTTTAACCAGTATTTTATTTTGTTGACACTGTCTTGTGTGTAGGAACTATGCAAGGATTTGCATCACAAGATTGATGTGATTGATGAGGAACGCTATGACGTTAGCCTTAAGGTGGCCAAAAATGAAAAAGAGGTATGAAAAATTGTGTAACAAACATCAAAATTTGATAAACAGTTCTCAGCGATGAAGCTATTGTGTTCTGTTAGCACCGAATCGAGCAATCAGCTTAGAAGTTCGGTCGAAGGATTGCATTATAGTGCAACTTGTGTGGTCTGTGTTGATAAAGATACAGGAAATGAATCAGAAGATCTATGACATGAAGAGCAAGCTGAAGAGGCCAAACCTGAAGAGAGTGAAACTGTCGGCTGAGCAATTGCTAAGTGTCCTTCTGGGCTCCAAACACTCACAGTCCATTGACTTCAAAGCCAACCTGAAGACAGTGAAGAAAGAGGAGGAGAAGGTAAGACTATATCAAATAAATTAAATGGACAGAAGTGCTAATATTCATAATTGTGTCTTTACCTTCCACAGAAAGAAGAGGTGACTGATTGGCGTAAAAATGTGGAGGCCATGTCTGGAATGGAAGGCAGAAAGAAGCTGTTTGATGCTGGACAGTAGAAGGTAAATATTTCGAAACAAATCCAACTGAAGTCCGTGTTTTGAACAAATCGTTTGACTGAATGATTGACTCACTCGTTAAGACAATCATTTGCCGCCACCTACTGGTAATTTTAGTTTCATTACATTTTGTCCATCGTTTCATTTTCTATATTTATATCTCCTGTGACTTATGGCTGGATAAGGATGTAGCCTATTCATATTCATATTGTATTAAATGACTTATCTAATCCCTGTTCTCTAATTCTTATTTCTTTGCTCTCATGGCCTGGTCATTACGCTGTTCAAGGTGCTCACTAAGGGGCTGAGAGGGTGACGAAGACTGAATGTTGATTTTGTTTTCGGTCATGATTGTAATGGATAGTGGTAGATATGAGTTTATAAATAGACTGTTTGTTTGAAATAAGAGTTAACAATGTAAAATGTGATTGTAATGGATAGTGGTAGATAGAACGCGTTTATAAATAGACTGTTTGTGTGAAATAAGAGTTAACAATGTTAAATACAACATAATAAAGTAATTGCAGTCGCATTGTATATGCTATATTGTTCATTTTATTTTATATACTTTATTGCATAAACATCTCCCTAAATATATGAAAAGTTGGCTAGTATATCTAACCAGAACTAAAATGTGTCTGAGCAAAATCTCTTTAAATGCTTTGCAGATGACAAAACCAATGATGTTAAAGATGTTGGCTAAAGATTTCAGAAAGTACATTTTCAAAATGTAAAAAAGCCTCGAGAATGTGTAATAATGCTATTATTAATGTGTTTTTTCATTTTTAAGGCAAACAGATCATTATAACATCAGTTTCACAGAATGCAGGGTAGCTACTTTACAATAAGGTCCTATTAGTTAACGTTAGTAAATGCATCATTAACTAACAATGAGCAAAACATTTGTTACAGTATTTGTTAACTTTAGTTTATAAAAATAAATCTATTAATTTTTTAGCCTATAGTTCATGTTTGCTCAGGTCCATTAAATAATATTAACAAACAAACAACTTTTGATTTGAATAATCTAGCCTATTCGTTTGGAAATTTTGAAATTAACATTAACTAAGTTTAGTAAATGCTTTACCTTTCATTGTTAGTTCATGTTAACAACTAATGTAAACAAATTGAACCTTATTGTAAAGTGTTACCATGTACAGATACAGCACTGACCTTGAATAAAAGAGAATCTGACCACTGACTTGTAAATTGTAGTTTTCAAAATTAAAAGCTCTTTCTACACATGTTGTCATGTTTAATAAAGTGCAGTTCTTCTTTTGACCCACTGATGGCAGCCTGCAACAACATATCAGGAAGAAGAAAAACCCAGCATATCAGTCTATTAGGTCCCTTATTGATGGTTGTGAAAATATCTGTCATTTCAGATCTGAATTATTTATAGGATTTAAGAAAATATTAAAATATGTAATATTCCTACATAAAATCTTCCCGTTCTTTCAAATAGGATATGATATTGACATATCATTATGGCAGTCATATTGTTCTTTCCCCAAGATATATAGTAGTATGACTAATCAGCAACAACTCCAAAAAGATTGATCGAAACTTCATTTCAGTTCAGATTAAATTGGATAAGATCAGTGTTGGGCAAAGTTACTCTTAAAAGT
The DNA here is from genome assembly GCF_018812025.1 of Megalobrama amblycephala. Classification (NCBI taxonomy): domain Eukaryota; kingdom Metazoa; phylum Chordata; class Actinopteri; order Cypriniformes; family Xenocyprididae; genus Megalobrama; species Megalobrama amblycephala. Next base: position 20,376,624 of record NC_063058.1, read on the forward strand.
AACGCATTACTCCCTAAAAAGTAACTAATTGCATTACGTTTGCGTTACTTTTTCTCACCTGTGCTGGGCTTGTTTGTTTGTTTTTTAATATATAAAAAATGTTCTATTTTTGGCAAATGGCTTTTTCACACCAAAAAAAGCCTCAGACTGAAAGAAATGCAAATTCACGCCTGTACAGTAGAGGGCGCAGCTCAAATAAACCTTACAGGTGTGCTGCCATTCTGGATTGCCAAAGAATAGGATGCAGGAGAAGAAAGTTAAAGGTGCCCTAGACTGTTTTTTTACAAGATGTAATATAAGTCTAAGGTGTCCCCTGAATGTGTCTGTGAAGTTTCAGCTCAAAATACCCCATAGATTTTTTTAAATTAATTTTTTTAACTGCCTATTTTGGGGCATCATTAATTATGCACTGATTTTTTCAGCACGGCCCCTTTAAGAGATGCGCTCCCTCTGCCCCACGAGCTCTCGACTATATATACATCGCATAAACAAAGTTCACACAGCTAATATAACCCTCAAATGGATCTTTACAAGATGTTCGTCATGCATACTGTATGCATGCTTCGAATTATGTGAGTAAAGTATTTATTTAGATGGTTACGTTTGATTCTGTGTGAGTTTGAGGCTGTGCTCTGTGGCTAAAGCTAACATTACACACTGTTGGAGAGATTTATAAAGAATGAAGTTGTGTTTATGAATTATACAGACTGCAAGTGTTTAAAAATGAAAATAGCAACGACTCTCGTATCCGTGAATACAGTAAGAAACGATGGTAACTTTAACCACATTTAACAGTATATTAGCAACATGCTAATGAAACATTTAGAAAGACAATTTACAAATATCACTAAAAATATCATGATATCATGGATCATGTCAGTTATTATTGCTCCATCTGCCATTTTTCGCTATTGTTCTTGCTTGCTTACCTTGTCTGTGCACAGATCCAGCCGTTAATACTGCCTTTCCTTGTCTAATGCGTCGAATGGGCTGGCATTATGCAAATATTGGGGTCATACATATTAATGATCCCGACTGTTACGTAACAGTCGGTGTTATGTTGAGATCCGAGTGTTTTCCGGAAGTCTTTTAAACAAATGAGATTTACATAAGAAGGAGGAAACAATGGGGTTTGAAACTCAATGTATGTCTTTTCCATGTACTGAACTCTTGTTATTCAACTATGCCGAGGTAAATTCAAATTCTGATTCTAGGGCACCTTTAAACACTTTTACTTCAGCAATAAAAACAATAAAAAGAAACACAAATGTGGTATAGTATGGTCAAATTGGATCACTGAAGGCCAGCAGCAAGGACATTAGTTACTTATTGCTCAACAAAGTTACTTGAAAAAAGTAATCTGATTACGTAACTCGGATTACTTGTAATGCGAAACTCTCGACACCGGATAAGACAAAGCATACGGCTGTACGCATATAGTCTCATTAATGCTGGTGTATTGTTGTGCTCACCCTTAGTCTAGAGAACATAAAGTGCATTTCAGCACCAGCTGCTCTGTCACACTAAATCCTGGGATGCGAGGCATTTGACAATGATATTGTTGTGGACAGTGGTCTATTTTAGTGAGCCTCTTATGAGTGCATCAGAATCTATAAATCTGCAGAGTTTCTTCTTTGTGGCCAAAACAAAGTCATACTTCCATCATCTTAGAGGTAAGGACCTTCAGGTTATAACAAATGCTAGTTGTCCATGCTTATTAGATAGATATAGTAGTTGTAGATTTCTTAGCTTCTTACCTTATATCTCATCACATAAACGTGAAGTCTATTTTAATATTGTTTTAGATTTTTTTGGCTCACTACATCTGCACACAAGTTGTTCTTTTTTTAACATTTTTTTTTTTATTATTTGTAAGCCTCTAGAAAAAAACAAAGGCGCAAACATGTCTGAAGCTATGTAAGTATTTTAGTTTTTTTTTTTAAATATATATATATTATAGAAATAATAAATGATTAAATATATGATAGAAATTATAAATATATATGTATTTTCATTCCTGGCTTTATCAGTATCGGTCCGGTGAGTTTTTAAACACTGTATTTAATTGCAGTATTATTATACAACATTGCAGCTGGCAGGGTCACATTGTTGTTCATTTCATATCGGCTCTCTTCTTCAGAGAAAGCCCAAGATTACAGCATCTCGGCGGTTATTTTTAAAGGTTAGTATCTATTTGTTGCATTTCTGAAATGTCAGCATCTTAAATCATTTTATGTATGATTATGTTTTATAGCAACTACCACGATGTACATATAAATGTATGGGTATGCTTCCTCATTTTAATGCATCGCAGACCAAAATACTGAAGAAGGCCGGCATACTGCTGGCAGAGGAGAAGGAACAGAAAAACAGTGACCGAGAACAAACGCTCAGTGAGAGAGCTCCTCCTCTCAAACTGCCTGGACTGTCCGTACAGGACTTACAGGTTGCTATTCTTTGGTCTTTTGTCAGAGTTCTTTTGATAGTGTTCTTTCTTACATGCCGGTGCTCTGCTTACAGAATCTGTGCAAAGACCTACATCAAAAAATTGATGTTGTTGATGAGGAACGATATGACATTCAAGCGAAAGTTTCCAAACATGAAATGGAGGTACATTTTGTTGCTTTAAAACTGCATTAAAAATGCCTAAACATTAATTGAAGCATTCATTTACTAGCCATAATTTATGCTTTTTGTATAGATAGCAGATTTAAACCACAAAATCTTTGAGCTGAAGGGCAAAATGAAGAGACCTGCCCTGAAGAGAGTGAGGGTGTCTGCTGAAGCCATGCTGGGGGCTCTGCTAGGTTCCAGACACAAGGAATCCATCGACTTTAAAGCTAACCTCAAGACTGTCAAGAAGGAGGAGGAAAAGGTAATAATCAACACATATAATCATATCAATATAATACTCAGACTTTATGGATTCAGTTAGGCAAATCTAATTAAATAACATATTAAGACTTTTTGTTTGATTATTCAGTTAATAATATTAAATGATTAATTTGAAATTATTTTAAAAAATTTGCATGTATTATTTTATTTTATTTATTATTTTATTATTTATTCAGTATTAATGGGTTAGTTCACTAAAAAATTTAAATAATGTAATTAATTACTCACCCTCATGTCGTTCCACACCCGTAAGACCTTCATTCATCTTCAGAACACAAATTAAGATATTTCTGATGAAATCCATAAGCTTTCTCCGACAGACTGCAATGTTATTACCACTTTCAAGGCCCAGAAAGGTAGTAAAGACATTGTTAAAATAGTCCATGTGACTACAATGGTTCAACCTTAATATTATGAAGCTTCCGTCTGCGTCAGATCGGCGGCTCAGTATTGGCCGACACTGTTCACGTGAGCAGCATGAAGCATGCGGCCAATCATGAGTCAGCGTTCTGACGTAGAACACGGAAGCACTGCACTGTGTTTACAATGTAAACAGCGTAGGAGAATGACAGGGAAGAGAAGACATTTTTGAATAAAGTTGTTATTTTTGTTTGTTTTTTGCGCACAAAAAGTATTCCCGCCACTTCATAACATTAAGGCTGAACCACTGTAGTTACATGGACTATTTTAACGATGTCTTTACTACTTTTCTGGGCCTTGAAAGTGGTAATTATATTGCTGTCTATGGAGTCAGACAACTCTCGGATTTCATCAAAACTTTCGTAATTTTTGTTACGAAAATGAACGCAGCTCTTTCGGGTTAGAACGACATGACGGTGAGTACTTAATGACAGAATTTTCATTTTTGGGTGTACTAACAATTTAACAATGTATTGCATTTTTAATGTGCTCTCTCTAGCTCAAGAAAAAATTGTAAATACAAATAATAACAGGTTATCATAATATGCATTTACTTGTAATCCACACAGAAAGAGGAAGTGACCGACTGGCGTAAAAATGTGGATGCCATGTCAGGCATGGAGGGCAGGAAGAAGCTGTTTGCAGGACCAACTTCTTAATAAAATATTTCAAATATTAAATCCAAAGTGAAGGCTATTCAAACATACCGAAATTTAACTGCTGTTTAAATGTGGTTTTGTGTTTGTTTTATTACATAAACAGCTGGATGAATGAATGAAAAGCAACTGTATGAGCAAAGATAAAGCTGTGTTATTGTTATAACCACAGTTATCACTTCAAAATAGCCTATTGAAACATTATGTGCTTTATGACACATATAAAACATGTTAATATATGATTATTATATAATTGCATTTGTCATTATATAATAATGTTTATATTGTAATGAGATGTATATGTGATCAGATGTGTGAATATTGAGGAACAATAAAGCTTTCATTGTTTTCACGGGTTATTCCAGGTTTTCTGACTAGCAGTTTTCTGGCTGCAAATAACTACTTTTCCGAATGATAAAAGAGTATTAAAGAACACATTTGAGATAATGTAGCTGTGCCTACCTTATAAATTAGGTGAATAAGGTTGTAATTATATATAATATTTCTCCTTTATTGAACTACGCTTCAATTTAACCTAAAAATAATTCGAACTGACGCTATCAAGCTCAGTTCCTATTCGCCACTGTCCGCTTAAACACGCCTACTTTTGGAGAATCTCGAATATGATTAGCTGAGAGAAGTGTCACTCAATCAAACGGTTTCTTGGTGTTTGTTGATGCTGCTGTGATAGTTCCTGTTGCAGAGCTGCAGCTACTCTGGGCTGGGCGGTTTCTAATCTGACGGTGAGCATGTAACAATTCATAATCATTTTCAATACGCACAGCTTCTTTCATTTTCATTTAGATTTATGATTAATTTAAGCAGATAAGAACGCGTTTGCGTGCACGGTGTGATTTCATTAAGTTATATGACATGCTAGCTGGCTAGTTGTGTTATAGTGTTGTCATACAGTAGTTTGACACATCGCTACTGTGTATTTCATTTTCAGTTCACTATTTAGATGCTTCTGCATTTTAGCCTGCGAATGCAATGATTTTTTCTATTTAGCGTTTAAATTTAAGAGCTGGTCAGAGCATTAATTTAGCATTGACATTTAGTTCATGACCCTTAACCTTTCTATTCTCCAGTTAGTTGTATGCAGGCTGACTATATTAAAGGTTGTTATATTTAAAGTTAAATGTTTATTGCATGTAAATACTAAATTAGTTGCCAATATTTTATTTATATAGTGCTTTAATGTTTATATTATAAATATAATAAATTCATGCCTTATAGTTGCATTTAGGACATTCGAGCTGGGCGATAATATTCTTTATATTTTAAACAATCAAGCAGTTGAGATTTGCCATGTGCATGTGCATCACTTTCAGGCTTCCATACCGCCTCTTCTGGATGTCCAAATACAAACTCTTCCTGCTCCGGCATGGGGAGGGGGCCTGGAACAAGGAGAACCGCTTCTGCAGCTGGGTTGACCAGAAACTGAGCGAGAACGGGGTGGTGGAAGCCCAAGAATGCGGCAGGCTGCTGAAAGAGAAGGGGTATCAATTCGACCAGGTTTTTACCTCCATACTGAGCCGTTCCATCCAGACAGCCTGGTTGGTGCTGGAGGCCATGGGACAAGAGTGGGTCCCAGTCACCAAATCATGGAGGTTAAATGAGCGGCATTACGGTGCCCTGATTGGCCTCAATCGGGCCGAGATGGCGTTGAACCATGGCGAGGAACAGGTTAAACTGTGGAGGCGAAGCTATGATATCACGCCGCCCCCCATTGATGAGTCACATCCCTATTATGCTGAAATTTACAATGACCGCCGATACAGTACGTGTGACGTTCCGAAAGAGGAACTGCCCAAAACAGAAAGTCTGAAGGAAGTGTTGGACAGACTTCTTCCTTACTGGAATGATGTCATTGTACCGGTGATCAAAAGTGGCCAAACGGTCCTCATCTCTGCACATGGCAACAGCTGCAGGGCTTTGCTTAAACATTTGGAAGGTGAAACATCTATGTTGTGCTGCTTTGAACAGTTTTTATACCAGCAGGAGCATGAAAAAAATGAAAATTCTGTTGCCGTTTACTCACCTTCATGTTGTTCTCAGACTTTCTCTCTTCTGTGGAACAAGAAGATATTTTGTCCATAAAATGAAAGTCAGTGTATGTTCATTATATGGACAAATACACTTAAAATATTCTTTATATCTCTTTTGGAAAATTATGCATTTATAAATTATAATGTCCCTCTAAAGGCCACTGAGTTAGAATTACATAGGCACTATCAAGTAAAACTCTTGACCTTTATCTCTTGGAAGGCGGGCTGGTATCCACTACCAGTGTTGGGGAAAGTCACTTATAAAAGTAATGAATTACAATATTGCATTACTGCCTGAAAAAGTAACTAATTGCATTACTTAGTTACTTTTTATGGAAAGTAATGTGTTACATTACTTTTGTGTTACTTTTTCTCACCTGGGCTGTTTGTTTGTTTTTAACAACAAAAAAGTTCTATTTTTGGCAAATGTAAAGGTTCTTTCACACCATAAGTGAAACGAATAAGCCCCAGGCTGAAGGAAATGCAAATTCACACCTGTACGGTAGAAGTTGCAGCTCAAACAAACAAGTCTTTCAGCTGAGCTGCCATTCTGGAAAACAGAACTCCTGAATTCTCTCAAATGGAGACAGGAGAACTGTTGATGAATAAATGGGAAAACAAAGTAACTTGCGTTTACTTGTCTGAAAAAGTTGTTGTAAATTTAAAATGATGCATTACTTTACTAGTAATCTGAATTTGATAAAAGTAATCTGATTACATAACTTGCGTTAATTGTATTGCATTACCCCCAACACTGTCCACTACTGTACAAAAGTTTGGGATCAGTATTTTTTATTTTTTTTTTGAAAGAAATTAATACTTTAATTCAGCAAGGATGCATTCAGCTGATCAAAAGTTATGGTAAAGACATTTATGATATTACAAAAAAAGTTCTATTTTAAGTAAATCCTGATCTTTTTGGACATTGTATTCATCAAAAATCCTGGAAATGTTTCATACTAGAATGATTTCTGAAGGATCATGTGACACTGAAGACAGGAGTAATGATGCTGAAAATTCAGCTTTCATCACAGGAATAAATTACATTTTAAAATCTATTCAAATAGAAAATAGTTATTTTAAATTGTAATAATATTTCACAATTTTAAGGTATTTTAATTAAATGCAACCTTGGTGAGCAGAAGAGACTTCTTTCAAGTTATAAAACACGGAATTGCTCTTCATCCTGTTTTTTTTTTATTAAATACTCTATTATTTCAATAGCTCATTTTTAAATATTATCAATAATAAAGCATGGAAAGTGGACAGTAGTAACAATAAAGCTAGTATTAAAACATAAACCTGAAATACTAATATGCTAATTAATGTACATGCTTTTGCTGTGTTTCTCAACAGATATATCGGAAACAGACATTGTCAATGTAACGCTGCCCACGGGAGTTCCAGTCTTACTGGAGATGGATGAAAACCTTCGACCGGTCAAACCTCGTCAGCTCCTGGGCGACCAGGCCAAAATTCAGGCAGCCATCAAAAAGGTGGAGGATCAAGGGAAGGTTAATGCAGAAAATAAATAAGGATTTTCTTGGGGGAAATGTCAGAATCTTCAGATACGAATTGTTCACATAGATAGACCATTAGTCATTCAGGATGCCCTGAAGCACCTGCAAGATAGTGCCAATACATGGGTGTGTCCGAGGTAGACTTGTTTAAATAATAGTTTATGTTTCTAGTGGTATTTTCAGAGTCTTGAAGAGTTATAGAAGTCAATATTTTAAATTCAAGCAATGGTTACTGATCCAAAATGCAGACTTGCTGCATATATTTTGTCATAGCAGGAGGTCTGTAGACCAAATAATGAAGTAGATACTGATGTAACATCATTTAATAATGTGTTATTTTTTGTTTTCAGTGGATTTTAGGCCACAGAAAACCAGTGGTGCCTTCTGTTGGGTAAAAATAGCATCCATCCATTGTTTTCTAATAGGATTTCTTATTAAAGGTCAACACAAGCGTTTAACCGATTCTGTATTTAAAAAACAACTATATAGTGTACGCTATCATTCATTCAAAAGTTTGGGATTAGTCTCTTCTGCTCACCAAGGCTGCATTTATTTGAACAAAAATACAGTAAAATCAATATATTTTGAAATATTATTACAACTGCTTACTACTTTTAATATAATGTACATTTACAGCATCATTACTCCAGTCTTCAGTGTCACATGATCCTTCAGAAATCATTCTAATATGCTGATTTTCTGCTCAAGAAACATTTCTTATTATTATCAATGATGAAAATAGTTGAGCTGCTTAATATTTTTGTGATACAGGATTATCTGATAAATAGAAAGTTCAAAAGAACAACATTTACTAAGTTGAAATATAAATATTTTGTAACATTATAATATGTAATGTCACTTTTGATCAATTTAATGCATCCTTGCTGAATAAAATATTAATTTCTTTAAAAAAAAAAGTCTTACTAAGCCCAAACTTTTAAATGGTAGTGTATATACTGGGATAATAATCATTACAAGAAAAACTAAATAAGTAAGTAAATAAATAAAATAAATAATAGTTAAAACAAGCACACATTATTCACTCCACTCTCTGGACTTTCCTAGGCACAGATTAAACCTAAAGTTATTGGATTCGTATTCATATTCCACAAATCAGGTTTATTAGGCGTAATATTTAAAAAAATTCATTGGATGTCTGAAGGATAATTTTAAATTATTAAATTAAATTATAGCACAGGCAGCATATTTAGACAATATTAAAAAAAAAAAAAAAGACTATTATTTAAAAAGGACATTTTGTTTTCATCTAATGTATTTATTACCATAGATATATGTAAAGATAATGTGTTAATATGTAACTTATATTTTTATCTCAACCAACATTAACCAACTCAAATGCAATGAAAACCAGTCTTACTGGTGAGTAAAACTAACACATAGTTGTGGTTTAGAAAGGATGTGCACTGTAATACCTCTATTTTGTATTTGTGTATTTAATGTTACTCAACACTGTACTGTATAAGTAAAGAAATGTCATATGTGTGTTCTTTTTGTTAGAATAATCGTAGTGGCTTTCACTGTTACATGTCTATATGTTCTTCTACCCCTGTCTGACTATACTATTATTATTCAACCGTGGCACATTGTAATGTAGCTCATCTTATGTCATTTCACTTTATCTATCTCCACCCAGAAGCACTGGGCTGCCCTGAAACATTTTCCTGAAAGATTCAAGAATAATATATAAAAGTAAATATTACAAATATAAAAGTGTTTTATGTGTACTGAATGGTGTGTGGAAAAAGTAGAAAACACCTGAGTTAACCAGGAGGAGGTGCTGCATTGCTACAGTGTTTTCTGAGGAGACATTTCTCCAGTGGTACAGATGTTAGTCTTAATATAATAGCGGTGGATGGTAAGTTTGTTATTATAGAAAGCACTTATGACATAAGGAAACTGATTTGGGTTATTTAATAGGATGTAGAACTTGGCAGAGTACATATTCACTAAACCTAATAGCTCACATTTGTCTTGTTGAGCTGGAATGTTGGAAAGGAGGCACTAAAACTGTCTTTAATGTCCTCTTAGAAGTATATACATTTCAACGTTATATGCTCGTGGGAAAACGTGCCACATCCATCTCCTTCCATGCTTATTAAAAAGTAATGTGAGTTTATTTGCTGTGCTGTGAAGACGTGACCGGACAGCCCGTTTCTGATTACACGTGATATAAACTCCTTATAAGAAAACATTTGTTATGGACTGCGTTCTGAAACATGGATTTGCCGTCTTTACTTTAAGTCTCGAAATGGCACAAAAACATCGCGGGAATCTGGCTGTAGAAGCGCTGCCAAGGATCCAATTTGAGAACTGTTCTGTTTGGATGGAGCCCAGATAGGCCTGGACACAACATAGTCTCGTCTTGAGACATGTTTCTCTTAAAATGTTTATTTTTAAGACTTTGGCATGCGTTGCTAATGCTAATGCCTCTGTCCTGGTTGAGCTCAGAACAACTGTTAATTTCCTTGGCTGCAAACTAAAAGGCTTGATGTACAAGCAGGTAACAGTATGATATTCACACCTTACACATTTATACAAAGCACAGACCATAGTCAAGGTAGCCCCATATTTATTTTTTGACAAGAGTGAGAGTATAAGTACTGTATGTTCAATGGATTGAACGAAACGTCTTTCCGAAAAAACTTTCAGTAGATAAAAACTCCATGAAACGGTTTTAAAAATTGTGGGTTGCGAAAGTGACATAATCTAGAACCTTTATCAGAGTTTGTGCCATTGTAAAGACTGTAGTGTAGTCAAACCCTCAGCTTCATTTTCATCCGCGTTAAATTCAAAATGGCGTCTAACTATATATATCGGGTGTTTCCTCCGAGGAGGCAAGGGAAGCAGTGCCTCCTCAAAAAAATAGGATGAGAAAATAATCCATATTACATAAAACAACACAAATATTACAAATTATGATATTAAAAAGAGTACAAGTCACTCGTATTTCTTAAAGGTGCCCTAGAATCAAAAATGTAATTTACCTTTGCATAGTTGAATAACAAGAGTTCAGCCTACATGGAAATGACATACAGTGAGTCTCAAACTCCATTGTTTCCTCCTTGTGTAAATCTCATTTGTTTAAAAGACCTCCGAAGAACAGGCGAATCTCAACATAACACCGACTGGATCATTAATATGTACGCCCCCAATATTTGCATATGCTAGCCCATGTTCAAGGCATTACACAAGGGCAGAACATCTGGATCTGTGCACAACTGAATCATCAGACTAGGTAAGCAAGCAAGGACAATAGCGAAAAATGGCAGATGGAGCAATAATAACTGACATGATCCATGATAACATGATATTTTTAGTGATATTTGTAAATTGTCTTTCTAAATGTTTCGTTAGCATGTTGCTAATATACTGTTAAATGTGGTTAAAGTTACCATTGTTTATTACTGTATTCATGGAGACAAGAGCCGTCCTTATTTTCATTATTAAACACTTGCAGTCTGTATAATTCATAAACACATCTTCATTCTTTATAAATCTCTCCAACAGTGTGTAATGTTAGCTTTAGCCATGGAGCACAGCCTCAAACTCATTCAGAATCAAATGTCCAAATAAATACTATACTTACATGATCCGATATGCTGCATGACGAACATTTTGTAAAGATCCATTTGAGGGTTATATTAGCTGTGTGAACTTTGTTTAGGCACTGTATTATAGTCGAGAGCTCGGGGGCAGGGAGCACAAGAATTTAAAGGGGCCGCAGCCTGAATCGGCGCATATTTAATGATGCCCCAAAATATGCAGTTAAAAAAAATGAATTAAAAAAATCTATGGGGTATTTTGAGCTGAAACTTCACATACACATTCAGGGGACACCTTAGACTTATATTACATCTTTTGAAAACACGTTCTACGGCACCTTTAAGGAACACTGCCCAACAGTGACACCCGCAGGTAAAGTTACCACAGGAGTCATGCCTCCCTTTCCACTCATAGAAAACCATAGAAAACCATTAGAGTCTAACTAATATATATAGTTCGTTAGACGGCATTTTGAATTTAACGCGGATGAAAACGAATATATATATAATAGTAGGCTATTTTATGACAATATAACAGTAATAGTAGTTTTTTTTTATATCATATATATATATATATATATATTATATATGTATAATTACCATTGATTTAAACAAAAGTTTTTTTTTGTTTTTTTTTAAACGACAAGCTTCATGGAGCTGCAAAACAACAAAGCATGGAAAATTACACCCAGAAATCCAAACAAAACAAACAACTTTTAAGATGTTTTGTTTTCCAGTAGGGTCAGTGTAATTTTTCATGCTTTGTGGTTTTATAGCTTCATGTAGTTTAAAAACTATTTTTGCTGGTTTAGTGCAAGATGTGTTTTTTTTTTCCAACAAAGATGCAACAAATAGTTTTGGGGGCTATATATACCAGATAAAAGTGTAATATGACATTGATCTATTAGGCTACTTATGGATGGAGGAAAGCACAGGAAGACTGCTGCCAAATTCTTTGAAGTGATGAAGCTCAGCAGAGGCGGAGTCTGAACTACTGCACATTTTATAAAATGTGGAGTCAGGGCTCATGTAATTCCTTCAGTGCCCTTTCAGCAGCACAATCACACTTGAAGACTAAATTGGAAAGCTTGCTGAAACCGTCTCCAGTCCGTTACAGGTAGGTGTTAGCAGCATAGTGCTTCATTTAAGACTTTATTTATTTTTTTAAATTAAAATAGACATTCTTTCATTTGCTTTTAATGTATAAAAAGACATGCTTCTGATGCCAACATAATTTACTGGAAATTAAGTTTGTTGCATTTGCAAGACTCTTGTGGTGGACAAACTAATTGTATGAAAAATGTTCTGTTTTCCCCTGGCACTTGTTCCCTTGTCAAGAACATCTGTGGACTTCCTTTGCTTTTAAATTACCGTCCAAGTTAATTGGGGTCTCCCACAATTTCACTAATCACTAGTTGTTTTTAGCATGAGCTCATCCAGCTTTTGGATCTTTCTAATGAGGTTTTTTTGTGTGTGTTTGTGTTGCATTTAATGGCCAACTTTCTTAGTACACCTGCATCACAGACTACTTTAAAATAATTTCTGCTATTTTTAAAGGGGAGACCAGGTCTAGTTATCACGTCCTTTACTCCAGTGAATATTTCGGGTATAGGTGCAGTATAGGCACAAACCTTAAAGTCTTTGTTGCAGAAATGCTTTTGAACATTTCCACTGTTATATCCCAGGAAAATAGATGCATTTCACACTTTGACAAATAGCGAGGGATAAAATTTAATAATAATACTAATAATAATTTTAGCAAAAAAAAATCTTTTTTTTTTTCATTTTATTAATAATAATTATTATTATTATATGTTATTTCCAAGGAAAATAGATACTATACACACACTGACCAATAGTGAGGCTTGTTCTTGTGCTGTATGGGCTGTAAGTTGTCACAACTGAACCTGCCATTAAGCAGCCTCTTATAGGTTTTAAACAGTAAAAAAAAAAAAAAAAGATGAAAAACAACAAAAATATAAAAGATGACATACAAAAATATAAATTTATATTTTCATAATTATATGTAAACAATTATTTTAAGAATTTTCGACCAAAATATTCTAAAATTAAATTTGTAATTTTAATAAAATATGATGAAAAACAACAAAAAGATAAAAGATAACATACAAAAATATAAATTTATATTTTCATAATTATATTTAAACAATTATTTTAATAAATGTACTAATAGATTTAGCCCAAAATATTTATTCTAAAATATGAAATATATACATAAACATAATAATGGCAATTAACCCCCCCTCAAAATTTTTTTTTTTTAAATAATAATAATAATTTACATTAATTTAATTCATATACACAATTAAAAATGTTGACAAAAAATATTTCATGGTGAATTCATGTGATGCAACTGAACTGTTAAACAGTCTTACAGTTTAAGATTGACTAAATAAACCATTTCAGATTTATTTTTTTTTATTTATTTTTTTATTTTTTTTCTCAGTATGTTTTTTTTCTTAGGTGTCTCAGTATTATATCCCAGAGTGCAGATCTGGTGACAGATGAAGCAGTGTGTGGAATGCACGGCGTCCGTGTGTGTGTTTTGTGCAGCTGAACAGAATCTGGAGGCAATTCAGCACACAGTGATAACAGGGCCTTGGCACAGGCATCGGGCAGGATGTTAGGAGTACTGCCCTATGCTTCCGGAGTGGGATGGGATCAGGCTTGGGAATGCTGCTGGCCCTCTGTGCCCAGACTCAGGGGGGAAATCAGAGAGCAAGGGATGCTGGGTCAGCAGGGGCCCATGAAGGATCAGGTAGATTCACTTTGCTCAAAGGAATCATCCAACAACATGGAAAGAAACATGGATATTCAAACTAGTTGCTTTGCTTGGCAGAAATTCCAGTTTGAATATTTAAAACTAATAAGAACATTTAAAAATCACAATCACCCTTTAAATTTTCTGTCGAAACCTCCTTAATCCTGACATCGGTTTTAAGTGAATTGGACATGAACCAGACTATGCACTCAAAGAAATCTATAGTTATTTCAGTTGTGTTAGAAGTTTGATTTGGACCTTTAGCACCATTTGTATAGTTAAATATATAACGGGACACAATCCCTTAGACAGCTCATTTAATACACAGTTCATTGCTGCCAGATGTTGAAAAGCAGGTAATCTGAAGACAAATTTTCCATAGTACTGCCTTGAAATATTGTTTGGGATGGAATTATACATATATATTGGAGCTGGAGTGTACCACTTAACCAAAGATGATGGACAATTGGCACATGTAGCATTCCCAAGGCGTGAGGTCAGAGTAAGACGAAGCTGAACTTTCTTAGGGTAGGTCCATCAAGAATATGTATGGGGAAGTTTGCAGCTGTTTTGTGCGCGAGGCCGAAATCCCAAATTCCGTTTTGAGGTTTAGTCCTTGAATGTGTTCCATCGCAACATACTGTTTATCATACGTTATCCAGGAGTCTAGCTGTGGAAAAGCTTCGACACTAGAGCGTGCGTGTGCCAAGTCAGGTCTTTTCCTTACATGGTATAAGCCACTAGGCATGAGACCATCTCCTCCCGACTCATGTGGATCTGTCTGGCCATGATCAATGTCTTGTTGCCCAGGAAATTTGGAATGTGTTCGACTGCAGTTAAGGTTCCTTTTCGAGCATCTCAGTGTTCTGTAGTCCACCTCCTTTGCGCTCTCAAGACCAATTTGTAAACTCTGAGGATTTTACTTGGAACATTTTTGACATAGTTAAAAGTGGGATCATTTTTACCCTTTTTGGGTTGTTTTGCTAAATAAAGAAATGGAATAAATATTATTGCTCACCATTCTTGGTCATAGTCGGCCACCTGTCCAATAGCGCATTGAAACGCTAAAGCGTCAATATGGCATGCCAGAAATTATTTTTTAGTCATATGTGCACTCAAAAAGGTCTGTTTTTAAGACACTTTTCACTTTTTTTGCACTTTTTTCACCTTGTAGATGTTAAATTAAAGTAATTTATGTGATATACCCTTGCCTTGGTCTAATTGTATGTCTTTCATTGTGCGGACAATTTCGTTTTTTTGGTTGATCAAACTTTTCTTGATTTACCTACCTGAGAACGGACTGGTTATCTTTTGGAGTGCATACAATATAGTTTTTGACATATGTGCACTCAAAAAATATTTATAGGCCTATTATAGGCCTACTATTTAGGCCTAAAGTTTGAATTGCATATAAAATTTCCAACCATTTGGATTACAGTTTTATCATGAACTAACTAATAAACTTAATGTGATGCATAATTGTCAGTCATACTTAAATTAAACAGGTTGGATTTCTGTAATAGTACTAATAAACTGAATGTATTTAAAATACACAATAACCAGGTTTATATATTTATCATTAATAAATCCAACTTGTTTCAGTGTCATTTTAACTAACTAAATATTTCTTTTTATACAGCTAGCCATATTTTAAAGGTGCCCTAGAATTAAAAATTGCATTTATATTGGCATAGTTAAATAACAAGAGTTCAGTACATGGAAAAGACATACAGTGAGTTTCAAACTCCATTGTTTCCTCCTTCTTATATAAATCTCATTTGTTTAAAAGACCTCCGGAAAACAGGCGAATCTCAACATAACACAGACTGTTACGTAACAGTCGGGATCATTAATATGTCTCCGATATTTGCATATGCCAGCCCATGATTGAGGCATTACACAAGGGCAGGACGTCTGGATGTGCACAGCTGAATCATCAGACTAGGTAAGCAAGCAAGGAAAACAGCAAAAAATGGCAGATGGAGCAATAATAACTGACATGATCCATGATTACATGATATTTTTATGAATTGTCTTTCTAAATGTTTCATTAGCATGTTGCTAATGTACTGTTAAATGTGGTTAAAGTTACCATCGTTTCTTACTGTATTCACGGAGACAAGAGCCGTCGTTATTTTCATTTTTAAACACTTGCAGTCTGTATAATTCATAAACACAACTTCATTCTTTATAAATCTCTCCAACAGTGTGTAATGTTAGCTTTAGCCACGGAGCACTATCAAACTCATTCAATATCAAATGTAAACATCCAAATAAATACAATACTCACATAATCCGATAATCCGACGCATGCATTCAGTATGCATGACGAACACTTTATAAAGATCCATTTTGAGGGTTATATTAGCTGTGTAAACTTTGTTTATGCTGTGATAGAGTCGAGAGCTCGGGAGGGGGCGGAAAACGCGATTTAAAGGGGCCGCAACCTGAAATCGGCTCGTTTCTAATTATGCCCCAAAATAGGCAGTTAAAAAAAATTTATTTAAAAAAATCTATGGGGTATTTTGAGCTGAAACTTCACAGACACATTCAGGGGACACCTTAGACTTATATTACATCTTTTAAAAAAAAGTTCTAGGGCACCTTTAATATTACATATATAGGGGCTATATGTAAAATTCAGAAACTCTTGTTATAAAGCGAAACCAGTGGCCGTTAAGTGAACTGCAGCCAGCAACTTATTGCTCGCGCTTGTGCACACATAATGTACAAGTATGGATCCCCTAAAGGTACACTCTAAAAACTAATTCAGGGGACCTTTAGTCATTACTTAAATGTATATATTGTTGTGAAATAAAAAATCAAGTTCTGAAATGCTTTTTACTTGTAATTGTTATTTTATTGAGCTTGGATGACACAAATTATGCCTTTTGATTCAATATACTATCATGACTTGTCATAGTTTAACATTTTCAGTTAATCAAAAATGTATTTAATTTTAAGTTCTGTTAATGTAAAATACAATCTGATGACGTGTAAACGTGTTTCATTGTTTTGAGTTGTATGAACACTTCTTTTAGACGAACTTAAGTTAAGTGAAACTGGGCTGGGATTTATATTTCCCATCATGCTTTGCCCATGGCACTTGAAAGGGAGAGTAAATGCTAAAATTAAGTGTTATATAATGTTTTTTGCACAAGATTAATGGTAAGGGAGATTTAGCAGTAATTAGTGTTTTGTTATGCTAATTTAGAAGAGTTAATGTGTTACTGTGGGTTTTTGGAGAGTTACCATCATGCTGACAAGCAGTGCTTGGTAAGTTCATGTTACGTAGAAATGTGTTTTATTGTGTCTAAAAAGCATCTTCACCTTACTTAAAACATTATGTTGGATAAACTTAAATAGTTGCATTCATGTTCACAATTATTAAGTTCATGTTACTTAGAAATGTGTTTTTATTGTGGCAAAAAAAACGTCTTCACCTTACTTAAAACATTATGTTGGATCAACTCAAAATATTGCTTTGAATTAATGTAATTCTCCCAATTGGCTTAAGTTAAAAATTCTAGAGGAAAACGTTAACATATTTTTTTTGTTGAACCAATGTTTTATTTTTTAGAGTGTACATGGTGATGGAAAAAATATGAGATGAGATGTCAACATTTTTGTGTTCTTTGCGAGCGAATGCAAAGTTTCTCGGGGGAACGCAAATATTTGCAAGAGAACGCAAAAGAATTGACAAATAATTTTGTCACTGACAATAATTAAAAAGCGATGAATACATGAAAATTCAGCCCATTTAACCATGGTCATAATAGTTAATAAATAAACCACGCCATAATTTTTTGAGTGCAGAAATCTTACCCGTTTCATTTACGTATGACTGAAAAATATGCATCACATTAAGTTTATTAGTTTGTTTATATTAAAACTGTAGTACAAATGGAAAAGGACATTTTATATGAAATTCAAATGAATAAATCTTAAATTTTGAGCGTAGGAAGCACAGATCCGATTATAATCAAAAACATTCTTATTTGACTCACGCAGCTTGAGGGGGTCTGCTGGAATGCATTAAATAGACAGAAGTCTGCAAATGCTTCCTCTTTGCATGTTAGTGAGAGTTTAAGGGAAGGAACTTTGAGAGCCCAAATGCTTGCAATATTTTGAAAGAATGTAATGCGGTGGTTCAAAGTTTCTACTTCTAAATCTAAAGATTTCTTTGTTAACATCGTTAATTTGATTGGAGTTTTTTGATTGATTTCTAACAGCTCTATTATTCTAATTGTAATTATTGACTAAAAAAAGACATTTCTCAGGCAGTAAATGTGGATCTTTCAGATGAATTTGAGGAGTGCTAGTGTGGTCTTGGTCTTGTCTTGGTCTCAACCCCCCAAAGTCTTGGTCTTGTCTTGGTCTCGACACACACTGGTCTTGGTCTCGACTTGGTCTCAGTTTAGGTGGTCTTGACTACAATACTAATTTCTAGTGGCTAAAATGTTGTAGCCCTTGGCATAGAACTAGTAAAAGATATATGGTGGGGTTATTCTGAAACAGAAGGTTTTCTGTTCTACAAGGGACACAGGTGCAGCTACCCTTAATTCAGGAGGAAATGGGCAGGCCAGAGAGAGAGAGAATGACTCATTTAGATGATCGAGACCCTACAGTTTAGGTCTCTGAGGACAGTTTGTGCTCCAGTGCCCCAGGGGTACACTAAGTAATGCCATTTCCCCAAATTCTCAATGTTTAACAACTGATGTACAGAAATCAGAGACAGAAGGGTGACAGAGGGCAAAACTACTGCATGTGGTCTATTTAAGACATCAAGAGTCATGACTAATCACTGCTAACCAGGTGTGTTTGTTGTTTCTGTTCATTTTAAAGGACCAGGATATCATAGCAAAGTCCCTTTAAGACAAGTCATTTCACTCGGCGGCCATCTTTGAAACGCCTCTCGGGCATCCTGGGCATCATGGAATCTCTTTGAATGGGGAAACATCAAATTCTCCAAAACTGTTTGCCAACCTTACGATTAAATTTCATATTTGAAATCACCAATGAAATCTAACAACAACCAGCTCATAAATTTAGTTTCTAAACGCTCGAATCATGACAAAAAATAACTATTTTTCAGGCTGGATCAAGCTAATGCGCATGCGCAGACCTAAATGCGCGTCTCTTCGGAGGCGCGCGTCTGACTGTTTCTATAGAAACCGGTGATTCTAACGGCCGCCGAAGTGACGCGAAGACTTTACCAGTCGGCGATTGGCTCTTATTTAGAAGGCGGGACTTATTCCGCCATATTGCGCGTTACACTTTCTCCCATTCAAAACAATACGAGTGACGCGTCTTGTGTTATTCTATAGTCTTTGATCATAGGCATGTATTTCTCAACTTACTTTGTTATGATATTAGCAATCATGCATTACTGCAGCTATTCAAACTCATAAAACAGTGTTGATTTAATTGTCTTGATAGCTCCAGGAGTTGCTTGATATATTAGTTGGGGAATAAAAGCTTACATGAGCTAAATGCTAAATGAGACAAACAAGCTGCAACATTAGTTGTGCTTGCTAATGCACTGAACATATGAACCGCTGCACACAAAAAGCAATGAAAGACAAGCATGTCTTTGTGCTGGATGTGGTATACACTAGTTATTTATAGATAGTCTTGCACTCTAAACTGAAGCCCATGTTAGTCTCACAGGATAAGCATCTTTAACCATGTTTGGTTAAGCAATGCCTCACCCGTGAGCAGCAACTCCATCCTGTTACACGTCATGGCACAAAAGCCTTCACATATTTATCTGGTCTGAGTTTTACGATCCTATGATTCAGCACACCTCTGGTTGGGGTTCCCCTGATCTGTGCATCTGGAGATTGGTGTGACGGCAGTAGAGGAGTGAATGGAGAGGGCGTGATTCACTGCATGCCAGTGTACAGCTGCTTCTACTGCTAAGGGCATGTTGTTCTTGATGTGATTTGAGGTTTTGGTGTAATTGCCAGCACTAATGCTAATTACACATCAAAAAGACGGGTTTAAGAATAACATAACATCTTGCTGCCTCCTTTGATGGTGTTTAATAAAATGACAGACATGCCATAAATTAATTCTTTCATCAGCTTTCAGAAGTTGTCCAAATAAGCTGTAGATGAGCAACTGATCTTTTATTGTGGTTTATTGTTTGACTTAAGTGGGTGCGTTGGCAGGAAGAGTGAGTGGGATGATTCAAGACTTGAACCCATATGAGCACCACAGCTCAACATATTGGAGCATATACAACCTTTAAAGGGTTAGTTCACCCAAAAATGAAAATTCTGTCATTAATTACTCACCCTCATGTCGTTCCACACCTGTAAGACCTTCGTTCATCTTCGGAACACAAATTAAGATATTTTTGATGAAATCCAAGAGGTATATGATGTCCATAGACAGCAATATAAGCACCACTTTCAAGGTCCAGAAAGGTACTAAAGACATTTAAAACAGTCTACTGTACATGACTGCAGTGGTTCAACCTTAATGTTATGAAGCGATGAGAATACTTTTTGTGCGCAAAAACAAAACAAAAATAATGACTTTATTTAACAATATCATCTCTTCTGTGTCATTCTCATACGTTGTTTACATTCAGTGCTTCCAGGTTCTACGTCAGAACTCATTATTGGCGTTCTGACCCAAATTTCATTTTTGGGTCAACTAATTCTTTTATAGGTGCCCTAGATTCAAAAATTGAATTTACCTCGGCATAGTTGAATAACAAGAGTTCAGTACATGGAAATGACATACAGTGAGTCTCAAACAAATACTATACTTACGCGATTAGACATGTTGCATGACGAACACTTTGTAAAGATCCATTTTGAGGGTTATATTAGCTGTGTGAACTTTGTTTATGCTGGTTAAGGCAAGCACGAGCTCTTGGGGAGTGGAGCACGAGATTTAAAGGGGCCGCACACCCTGAATCGGCGCATTTATAATGATAGGCAGTTAAAAAAATTTATAAAAAAAAAACTATGGGGTATTTTGAGCTGAAACGTCACAGACACATTCAGGGGACACTTAAGACTTATATTACATCTTTTAAAAACATGTTCTTCGGCACCTTTAAGCGATGACTCCAACACAAGCTAGGCTTTATATAACGAATAAGTAAGAGGTATTGTACAGTAAATAAAATAAAAAAAAATTAAATAAAAAATAAATAAATAAAATAAAATTATCGACCTAATGAGGAAGTAAAGTCCATTTAAAACTGTATTATATTTTTCACAGTATCAGCATTTCTTTACATGAAAATATATAGCTGCCTTCTATATTATTATATATATTGAGGTCTGTGGTATCAAAAAGGTTTTTTTTTAAAAAGCATTATCCTACTTAAAGGCACAATATGTACATTTTCACCACTAGAGGTCGCTTATTCAAAACAAAGGCATAGCTTAATGTTGCCTTGATTTTGCGGAATCATGGGAGGTGTTGTCTTCATGTCTACAGCTGGTGGAAAAGAACAGGACTCGGTCAGAAATCATGTTCATGTATGAGATTATTAAGGTTACTGTAGTATGAAGCAGAGCAGGGCATGGCATATTAAAACATGGTACTCGCTATAACTCAAGAAATCAAGATTTCAAGGTGCCCTCGAATGAAAAATTGAATTTATCTTGGCATAGTTAAATAACGAGAGTTCAGTACATGGAAATGACATACAGTGAGTCTCAAACTCCATTGTTTCCTCCTTATATAAATATCATTTGTTTAAAAGACCTCCGAAGAACAGGCGAATCTCAACATAACAATATTAGCTGTGTAAACTTTGTGTTTAGAATCTTTTTATTAGGGAATCCAACAATTCAACAATCATTATACATAGCTTTTCTGATTCCTCATTATAAACATAAGGAAGAAACAAACACAAAATAACAATATATAAAAAACAACAAAGCAAAACAATCCCCATACCACCCTAGGGACTTTTATCACATTAATGGGACAATCAATGCTATACAGTTGCTCAAGCTACGCTATCAAGGTAATGGAGAAGGGGAAACCAAATTTTATCAAATTGATCCAGCTTGTTTAACAGAGAAAAACGAATTCTTTCCAGATGTAATAACCTTATCATTTCATCAAACCACAATTTAACAGTAGGGGCTTTGGAGTTCTTCCAAAACTTTAGTATTAGTTTCTTTGCAATAATAAGCCCATAGGACAACAACTGTTGTTGAGATTTTTGAAAAGATGTGAGGTTATTTAAGATTCCAAATATCACCACAAGTGGATCAGGCTCTAATTCAACTTGTAACATTTCCGACAGAATTTGAAAAATATTAGTCCAAAATGGAATTAACTTGGAGCAGAGAGCATAACTATGCAGGAGAGTGGCTTCCTCTGTCTGACATTTATCACATATTGGGGAAACATCTGAAAAAAATCTATTCAGTTTTGTTTTAGAGTAGTGGAGTCGATGAATAATCTTAAACTGAATAAGGCAATGACGAGAGTTAACAGAGCATTTATGAATATTCTCTAATGCATTAACCCATAGCTCGTCACTAATCTCCCCCCTACTTCCTGCTCCCACTGTGATCTTATATACTGTGTAGAAGGTGAAGTTGTGGATAGTAGTGAGTTATACAGTAGAGAAATCAAGTGACGAACCCCATTTCCAAGCCTTAAGAGCTCATCAAGCTTCGCAGAAAGAGCCTCACTAAGACAAGGCAAATGCTTTCTTACATAATCCCTGAGCTGCAAATATCGGAAAAAATTGTTTTTATGCAAACCGTATTTGGCCTGTAGTTAACTAAAGGAGGCAAAAGAACCGTCAATAAACAGATCACCAATATTTTGAATGCCCAAGTCTCTCCACTTTGTGAAAGCAGAGTCCATGGTAGAAGGAGTAAATGAGGGGTTCCCTCCAATTGGTAAGAGGAAGGATAAGGACTTTATTGCAAATGTTGATCTAATCTGCTTCCAAATGCGAATAGTACTATGGATTATACAATTATTATTATAGGCCAGCTTAGCTATTTTTGTAGGGGACAAGATCACCGCCCCAATATCATACGGGCTACATGCTTCTCTTTCCATTTGGATCCAAGTGGAGTGTGTAAAGCTGTGATCTAACCACATTATGATAGTACAAAGAGCACAGCTGTGTAAACTTTGTTAAGGCACTGTTTAAGGCAAGCGCGAGCTCTGTGGGCGGAGAGCACGGGATTTAAAGGGGCCGCAGCATAAATCGGCGCGTTTATAATGATGCCCCAAAATAGGCAGTTAAAAAAATTTATTAAAAAAATCTATGGGGTATTTTGAGCTGAAACTTCATAGACACATTCAGGGGACACCTTAGACTTATATTACATCTTTTAAAAACATAATCTAGGGCACCTTTAAACAATAAGACTTACTTTGTTGAGCTATATAACGATGATTCATTTTCTGTAACGCGGGTATATGTCATTAATAGGTGACGCATGAACATGGTCTGTGTCCTGGTTAAAATTGCTTATTTCTCTGGATTTAAACATTCTTGGAAACATTTGGGATAATGTAAGTGCACAAGTCAACAAAATATATAACATTGTTCTAGTGGTTTTTGGATATTTTAATCCAAAAATCTTACATGTTGTGCCTTTAAAAAATATTTGACTGTTGAAATTATTTTATTATATGGGAAGAAAGAGACTGCAGAGTGATGCAAGAGAGATGAAACTATAGCACAGGTATGTGGTAAATCCTAATGTAATAATTCATGCACTATAGCTACAGGTATGAATAAGCGAATAAATCAAATGGAAAGCAGGTACTCTATCAGTGACTACAAAATTGTTTTAGCATCTTGCACAGCTCTTGTTGGTTTTGGCTAGGATGTAGATCCCACCCTGATGTGTATTCTGGCTCCACACATTTGTCCTGTCCGCACATAATAAAGCTTTATAGAAAACCCACAAGACAGCTCGTTATGTCATTGTAAACGGCTTCACCCAGCCTTACCTGGGTGGTTGCTCCGGCTCCTAAATGCTGACTTCCTGACACACAGGCTTCCATTACGGGTTTAAGATACGGTATATAAATCTTTTTAATGCATTTGGACATCATTGTCAGTCTGTACTGTAAAAGTTCTAGAGAGATTCATTTCATAAGCTATTTTTTTTCATCTGTTTGCACTTTAGAGCAAAAGCATTATGTTGGTCATAGTAGAGTCTATACTGCATTCAAACTGAGAATGAAAGAATGAAAACCATGAAGAGGGCAAATTGCCCAGGACCTGGAATCAGTCACAGATGTGTAAATTAGAATATGTTCTCCGTCTCTGTCATGTGGAAATGATTTGTGGACTCAACGATACCTTGTGGTAGGAAGACTGGACAGCGAAAGGGAGTCTGGGAAATGTGGAACATGCCCACTGTACCCAAAAGCGGTCTGTAACTTCTGTAGGTTTCTGTCACTTCATTGGTTTCAACCCACTTTCTGTTGTTACACTGTTGGTAGTATGTAAATAAACAATGTTTAGTCATTCTCTGTGTTCACTGGATTGAGAAATTCATGTATATTTTACAGACTTTTGACAGCTCCAGGGCTTTGGTGAAAACTATAGATTATACTTTACTGCATTTTTGTATCCCCACCCACGGACAGTTGGATCGACAGAGGGTTATTAACAACAGTTAATGTAAGCTTATCACTGAAAATTGTATTATACTTTGTTTACAATTTAAATAGCATTATGGTAACCAAGTAGGCGAAGTTGTCTGGACACTGAAAAAATGACCAAAAAAAGGTCTATCAAAAATATATCTTTAATATATCTTTCTTTACTTTGTAAAATTAAAGATTGTGTTCGTTGTCATATCGTTTTTCAAACTATATCATCATAGCTTTGCAGACTTTAGCCACTGCCTCCAACATGCTGGATCCTTTACTGGAAGTGAAAGTAACAATACAAGTCGACACTATTATAACTAAAAGTTTGCAAAGAAGTATTTCCTACTAAAGCAAGGCGTATCCAAGTGTATCCATAGTAGACTGGTGGGAGTGGCCTTGGACGCAATATGCCCAGTGCATTATGGATGTTGGAAGTTTTTTCCTACCTATTTGGCAAAAGGGAAGACAACAGCCTTTTTTTTCTCGGTTTTCTCCAATTTCAATTTATTTCCGCCTTTCTAATGCATAACCAGCTACATTTTATTAAAAGCCTATTTAAGATGAAGTATTCCTTTAAGATCAACAGAAAGTAGAAAATGAGTCTAAGAAAATGCCTTCTGCTTTTATTAACCTGTATACCAGCTATTTTGCATTTGGAAAATTCCTGAATTCTTCAATGTCTCCAATTGTTCCTCCTGACATTTTGTCGTAACATACAGAAATATATTTTCAAAAATATATTACAAAAAATATTCTTCTTTTACAGAGCTACAGAGATGCAGTAGGGGTTCAAAAGTTTCAGACAGGTATTTTTCATCAAAACTGATAAATAAACAGTGTAAATAAAGAAGTTTTCGTTATAGAATATGATATTATAAAATATTAATTTAACACATACATTTAAATTTATTACATATATAAATATAAATAAAATTAAACACTTTTGTTCAGATTTTGTTTGATTTAATGAAAGCTAATATTAAAAGTTATTATTTTGTAAAGTAAAGAAATATAATATTAATTTAATATAAATACATTTTAATGTATGTATATTATAATATTAATAAATTAATATAACCTTTTCACTCACAATTGTTATGCTGGTTATTTAAATTGTTCTTACATTGACCCCACTTAATTAAATATTTTCCTAAATGAAAGATTTCAGGGACCTAAATTTATGCAAACTCATGCATAAAATTTTAACCACTTAATTTTGGCCATAAAAAGGCACTTTAAATTGACTTTTCTACCAAAGAATTATAAGGACCAATTCTTGTCCACTGATTCCTTTATTAGCACAAATTTTATTTGTAAAACTGACAAAAGTGTTGAAAAATTGGTTGCATTTGATGAATGCAGTGAAAAGTGTTCAATTGAAATTCGATCAATTCACTAATTTGCCACTGGGGACACCAAAACTTTCTCACATCAAGTTATTCAAAAAGCCCAATGCAAATATAGGAAATTGCATACATATTGTCTTACGCGTAGGTGCAATACATCAACCCAGTGGTCACAGCACATCAGCCTTCTGTTGACAGATGTGACAGGTTGTAAGCAGGGGTTAAGAGGGTTCAGGAAAGCCGTATGCGTCTATCACCCAGAGAGCCCTCACATGAGGTCACTATTATAGGACTTTTTCAGTTTATGCACATATGGAGACTCTTTGGACTGGTGCAAAATCCTTGTTCCTCTGCCTCTGGAGGAGAGCCAAACCAAACTCGCCTGCAGCTCTGGTGGAAGCAGCCGTCAAACAAGTCCACTCACCTCTAGCCTGCTGGGCGGTTTCTGTCTGGCCCAGCACTCCACACATGTGATATGGAGAGAAGAACACAGAACAGGCTTTGTGACACCATCAACCTAATTGTTCCCACATCGATGCAAAGGTATTATAATATAAAATGGAAACCGGTGTCTTACAGAGAGACGACTTTAAAATCCTTAACAGATTTATCCGAGCAGGTTACCCGTCACGGATGTTGAAGTGCTCTCTGACCACCCTGAACCCCACTGTATTAAAATTCAACGGCTTCAACACTATGGAGTGAGTGAGACCTTAAAAATAAAATGAAGGAATAAGTTATCAATTTTAATTCATGTTTTAAAATGCAATTCAATTATTTTATAATATGCGCGAGTTGGACCCTGTCCAATGGCACCCTAAACACTCATGGTCTTCCTTCGAGTCTGCACTTTCATGTCTGTTGCAGAGACCGCTTCAGTGCGGGCTTGGCAAAAGTGTGCATTGAGGGTGCATGTTGACCGTAAAGGGGATCGCAAACACCTTTCTGAAACCTAAAATGACAAATGGAACACCCTATGGTCTCATGGATCTAACGGATACATGCACACGGCAGCCATTGTAAGTCCACAAGACAGTAATTGCATATGAATGTGCCATTTGGGACAGGGCCTTCATATGCACTCATATGACATCATGCGCATGCGTATTACATGTTCAGTCTCTGGGACCTATCGTACAATCGGCGCAATGTGACGCCATGTGCAACGCAAGTGTTTTTTGCTAGTTTCAGCCTGACGCAGTTATCATTTTCACGTTCTGCGCCACGTTGTTTAAAGGTGCCCTAGAACGTTTTTTAAAAAGATGTAATATAAGTCTAAGGTGTCCCCTGAATGTGTCTGTGAAGTTTCAGCTCAAAATACCCCATTTAACTGCCTATTTTGGGGCATCATTATAAATGAGCCGATTCAGGGTGTGTGGCCCTTTAAATCTCATGCACCACGCCCCAAGAGCTCGCGCATGCCTTAAACAACATAAAAAAAGTTCACACAGCTAATATAACCCTCAAAATGGATCTTTACAAAGTGTTCGTCATGCATGCGGCATGCATGCGTCAGATTATGTGAGTATTGTATACTGTTATAATGTTTACATTGATTCTGAATGAATTTAAGGCTATGCTCTGTGGCTAACGGCTAATGCTACACTGTTGGAGAGATTTATAAAGAATGAAGTTGTGTTTATGCATTATACAGACTGCAAGTGTTTAATAATGAAAATAGCGACGGCTCTTGTCTCCATGAATACAGTAATAAACGATGGTAACTTTAACCACATTTAACAGTACATTAGCAACATGCTAACGAAACATTTAGAAAGACAATTTACAAATATCACTAAAAATATCATGTTATCATGGATCATGTCAGTTATTATTGCTCCATCTGCCATTTTTCGCTATTGTTCTTGCTTGCTTACCTAGTCTGTTGATTCAGCTGTGCACAGATCCAGACGTTAATACTGGCTGCCCTTGTCTAATGCCTTTCATAATGTTGGGAACATGGGCTGGCATATGCAAATATTGGGGGCGTACATATTAATGATCCCGACTGTTACGTAACAGTCGGTGTTATGTTGAGATTCACCTGTTCTTCAGAGGTCTTTTAAACAAATGAGATTTATATAAGAAGGAGGAAACAATGGAGTTTGAGACTCACTGTATGTCTTTCCATGTACTGAACTCTTGTTATTTGACTATGCCAAGATAAATTCAATTTTTCATTCGAGGGCACCTTTAAACAGCAAATGCATTTGCGCCCATGGACGCGCTGGTCTGAAAACAAGGTGTGTTCAGGCACATTGTTGGTGCATTAAAATTTTAAAGCAACTGAAATAGTGCCGTTGACCAACTGAAACTTGGTCTGAAGTCAATGGCGCAATTTTTTTTTTTGTTATTTAAAGAGCGTGTTAGTAATATGCGCCTATATGTGGGTGCACAACACGTGTACATGCAAAATATTAAAAATAAAAGAAATACAATGTAAAAGATTATTATTGTGTGCATAAAGATAAAAATGCTAGGAATCCAGCTTGGCCCGTAGATGGTCTGCTCGTACGCTTTAACTTTGCACAAGAGCAAATCCGTTTCCTCGCTATAGAAGCGTTTATTTTTACCGCTTGCAAATTCCGCTATGTAAATATCGAATCCGCCATGGCGCAAGCGCAACTGGCTTTTAAAGGGAACGGAAGATGAGATTCTGATTGGTTTATAGCACATTACACCCAAAACACACCCATTACTTATTAAGAGAATTCCACTCGCCGGGCACGCCAACCATTTTTCCCGTCCTTAAACTAGCAAAAGTGGATTCGGACACGCCCTAAGCACACTTTCACCGTGCGCTTTAAACCATGCACTAATATCGTTAAAATATGGCCCTGTAAGAGCGAAGTGTTTACAAAGTGAGATCGCCAACTACTGGCCTGGCAGCATAATACAGCATTTTTAGTCATTTTCGCAGATTCGGGGATCATTTTAACAATGGTGTTGTCAGTACGTGAAAAAAAAAACAAAGGAAAAACTTTTCCATTTTTAGTACATCATTGTCGTGCAATCATACCCTAAAATTAGTTGAGGAAAAATACTTTGTATTTGAAAAAATCTTTATATTAATTGACTTTC
Organism: Megalobrama amblycephala; assembly: GCF_018812025.1. Lineage (NCBI taxonomy): Eukaryota > Metazoa > Chordata > Actinopteri > Cypriniformes > Xenocyprididae > Megalobrama > Megalobrama amblycephala. Next base: position 20,405,546 of record NC_063058.1, read on the forward strand.
TATTAATAAATTAATAAAAAAAAAAAAGTGCTTCAGTGTTGATTCATTCTTTTTCATGAATTGGAATGTGTGCAAAGAATTTTGGGTGATTGTTGGACGCGAAGGTATCCGTGGCATATGCACCCTTAATTTTCGCAAATTCTGTTTGTAGCCGCTAGTTGTGATAAAACACTGAATTACCAAGTTATCATATATTTAATACCAACAATGAACTGTTTTTTGTTTATATTGGTGAAGGCACTTGGGTCTTGGCAGATTGCTGTTCAGGAAACTCTTCAGGCACAATATGATTTTTGGCTTTGTCTTTACTGCATCAGTTTTCATTATTTCAGGGAATGTAAGCAAATATGCACTGTTTAACTGAAATTTGCCACTTCCTTAGCTCTGTTTAGCAGCTGTTTAGCAATGTGTTGGGCATACAATCAGAAAACATAAAAGCATGATTTATTTGAATAAAATTATCTCAAAAATGGCCAAAGACTAATAAATGCTATACATCAAGACAGAAAATTATATATGAAAAAAAAAATGTATACAGCACATATATGAAGCCCCTGCAGATGGCTTATAATTTATTATAAATTATATATAAATGATAATATTTTATGGAGAATAGAAAGTGGGAGATATTCAAATTTTAAATATTATTTCCATTTGTAAAGAAAATTAGTGGCAAAGTTGAATGTGTGGCAAAGATTGCCTTTCCTGGTAGTTGTTCCAGGGAAACTGGATCAAGAAACTGGAATGTTGTGGTCTTGGTAAGTTATAAGCCAAACAGCTGACAGAGAAAGTCTTGACTTTGAATTAGAGTGATCAGGACAGTTAAAATCTTTATAAATCCCACAATGTCTGATTTTTTCTCTCTTTCAGTTTGCACCCAAAAAGCTGTGTGAACCATCATGGATGAGGACTTTGATTTCGAGCGTCGCAGAGAGTTACGGAGACAAAAGCGAGAAGAAATGCAGCGGGAGGCAGAGAAGTAAGTTACACACGTTAATTGACACTCTGCCTTTACCTCTTTTTTTGAAACAATCGATTTCATTATTATCGTTCATCATTTTTAGATGATGCAATAAAATTCAGATCACTGTCATCCCGATGATGAGTTTAATACTACTTTAAGCCACAGAAGTGCTGTCTGTAATACTCTGGCCAAGTTGGAGAGGCCTGTGTCTGCATGATCCAAACAACAGTGCCTCTGCTCGCCTCTCTATTCCTTATAAAGGTTGACGTGCTTGTAAATGTCTTTCTATGTTTATGGTGCTTTGTTACAGTTGATGGGTCGGTTGAGTAAATCCAGATAATATCTGATTTTAGACAGACGCACATTGGATAGACATTTTTAAAACTGTGATGGTTTCTTTCGTACAAAGAATGGTTTGACTGGCAGACGGGACGTGCACTTGTTAGTTCAAACCTCAAAGTTTTACCAAAAAACCTAATATAAAGAAATTAGAAATGACATTTAAGAAAATAAAGCATATTTTTCTTTAATCATCATTGTTGTAATGCAAAATATTATTTTAAATCTTATTATCATTACTTTTATGAAAAAGTAATGATATATATATTATTCAATTTTTGGTAACACTTTACAGTAAGGTTCTATAAGTTAACATAAACCAGCAATAAAAAATACTTATTTATTAATCTTAGTTAATGTTCATTTCAACATTTAGCAAGCGATCAAAGAACGCTCCCTTTACAATCGCTGGAGCTGTCAATCAAACAGCGCAAATTTATCAATGACTGACTTCTGGAAAAACTCCCTTTTTAATAAACAAATCTCTTATTTACATTGTGTTTGCACTGTTAGTTATGATGAAAGCATTCGTTAGTGTGCAGAAATCAAGCTGCAATGACAAGATCACTGCTTTCATGCGCTCAACAACATGTCTGTGATCGGCTACAATGTTCATCACTGCAACCTTTCATGTAACGGGAGTCAATCTAAATATAATGCCATAGATAAATGTAATGCTATAATCAACACTTTTCACGATTAGTTAACCTTGAGAGCTGTAATAGTAAAAACCTGCTAAAAGTTTTCGAGAGAGTTCCACTGTTCCACATGTAATATTAGCTATTTCATATGCAAAGATGTTAGCCAATCACAAATGGGCGTTTACACTGAAGTCTCACAAACAGAGCGTTCAAATCAGAGGGCTAAAATCAGGGTAGGAAAAATGCCTTTTATTTCTAAATTATGACAATTTTTGAAGTAAAAATCATACTAACATTATAGGTGCACCCCAGGAAATATAATAAAACAATGCAGTTCATGACCCCTTTAATGGACCTGAGCTAACGTAAACTAACAATGAAGAGATGTATTTTTATTAACTAACATTAACAAAGATTAATAAATACTGTAACAAATGTATTGCTCATTGAAGTTAATGTTAGGTAATGCATTAATTAACGTTACTATTGGGACCTTATTGTAAGGTGTTACCATCATTTTCCAATGAGAATCACCTTTAAGAATAATGGCAAATCCAAAAAAAGTAAAACTTCCAGATGTGCTTAATGGTGCAATATGTAATATTTTCTGTCCGCTAGAGGTCACTAGAGGCCTATTCAAAACAAAGGCGTAGCTTGATGATGCCAAGTATGAGCGCGGAATCCTGGGACATGTGGTCTTCACCTCACAGCCGGTGGAAAAGAATCAGGATAGGACTCGGGAAGAAATCATGTTCATGGATGCGATTATCAACGTTACTGTACTATGAAGCAGAGCATGACCAAGTTTTGTGGGAGCTCAACGAGGCCGCTGGAGCGATTGTTAATGAGAGATGAATGCAACACACGCCGAGAGCAGCGGAACTTTTATTATGCCAGCGACGCCGGCGCTGCTTCCGCTTTTCCGGTTTTTCTGTTTATCATATTAAATACATTTGAGTGTGTTGAAAATGTTATAACGTGCGTTCGCTCGACGGCTGCTGGGAGACACTTGTTACACACTGCAGTAAGATAGATTGATTTTAGAATATCATATTAAATGCTGGATAGCTTGTGTTGATAAATGACATGCAATTAATTTTAAAACGTATTGTATGATGGAGAAAATGCTGTATTACTGTTACTAAAAATAAAGCTGCATCTGATTATGCTATGTTAGCTACTTGACAAAATAGTGTTTTTCTCTGAGGCGTGGTAAAGTATGGTACTCGCTGTAAATCAAGGAAATTAGATTTAAACAATAAGACTAAATGTGTTGAGCTATATAACAATAATTAGTTTTCTGTCTATAAATATATCAAAACAGTTGTTCCCTTTCTTGAGACTCATCCATCTCAATAAAGATTTTCTCCGGGTCATTCCAGCACATATGCATCGAACAGTTTCTGAGGCCAGACTGAAATATTAAAACATGTAAATATTAAAGCGTCTTTGGTGTTTTTAATGGTTTCTACAAAAAAAACTGGAAACCGAGGGTAACGCAGGTATGACGCAATTAACAGGCGACTCCTCACACGTCCCGGAGCTTTGGTTAAAATTGCAATTTTCTCTCAATTTACAAATAGTTGGAAACATTTGGGATATTGTAAGTACTCAAGTGAACAAAATATGTAACACTTGGCCTAGGGGTTTTTGGATATTTGACTGCAAAATTCTTACATATTGCACCTTTAATGTGACAAGAAAATAATTTTACAATGCGAAACATTTTTTTTGTCATAAAATAGGCTTCATTTTAATTTTCTTTATGAAAAATATTATTTTTTTATAATTAATTGTATAATTATTTCTGAACGGTGACCTGTGAATTTTGTAAAACTGACCTACTTTTCTGTGCAAGATTTTACATGTTGATGATTTCATGTTGCTTGAAGTGTAAACAATGCAACTAACTAAGGAAGAGAAAAGAGAAATAGCATGCTATTGCATTCCTGGTCTTTTGTGCACAATAAATGTCAATTATTCTGTGTTTACACTGGGTTTGTTTAAACCAGATTAGATTTATTCATGTGTGTCTGTTTTTATACAAGCCTTCTGTGGAAATTTTTATTTCAGGAACCACTTAAATTGCTATCCAGCATCAAACATCAATGTTCTTGTGTAATATGAAAAGTATGGATATTTAAAATGGTCATTTAAGGCCTGCAAAACTTTTTTTCTCTTCATATTAATTCTTGAAATACATAAAAAGTTTGTATTAGAATGGGTAATGTGCGCTGTGGGCTTGGCAGGCCAGGTTTGTTCAGAGTGTTTATAGTTCAAGATGACTTGGCCCACTCAAAGACTGAAAACTGCAGTTTCTCCATCCCTCTATAACTCCCACTGTCCAGAGCTCCATTTAAGGACTGATCCGCAGATGTGTACTATTGGAGATGACAGATGCTTAACTGCTCTTTGTGAGAGGTAATACTCATTCCAGAGAACAGATGACAGCATAGCGTTACACATGACTGTCAGCACATTTGATCATATTTTAGCATAGCTTGGAATGCAGATGAACAGTTTTGTATTGTTTGTGTAATTGTGGTTAATGGACGGTGTCCTTGGCAAGTCTGCGGAAGATGCTCTAATCATAACATACACTGTTAGTCTTACACTTTCCATGTTTTCTGCAATTGCAATATTTAGGGTCTAGAAGATTACAGTGTTAACATTGAGTTTTTTTTCTTTTTATACAAAAGTCTTTGAGATAAATATTCAGATTAAGAAGGATAAGACTCCCTATTGATTCATTTTAATTTATTAAAAATACATGAAAAATAAATTTCCTATAGAAAGACTGACACTTCTACGGAAGAGGATTAGGGCCAAGCAATAATAAAAAAATAAAACCATCTCAAGATTAAAGTTGTTAAATTTCGAGAAAAAACTCGTTAAATTTCGAGAAAAAAAGTCGAAATAAAATGTTGAGAATAAACTCGTTAAATTACAAGAAAAAACTCGTTAAATTACGAGAACAAATTCGTTAAATTATGAGAACAAATTCGTAATTTAACTAATTTGTTCTCGTAATTTAAAGACTTTTTTCTCATAATTTAATGAGTTTATTCTCAACATTTTATCTCGACTTTTTTCTTGAAATTTAACGACTTTTTTCTCATAATTTAACAAATTTGTTCTCGTAATTTAACAACTTTTTTCTCGTAATTTAATGATTTTATTCTCAACATTTTATCTCGACTTTTTTCTCGAAATTTAACAACGTTTTTCTCGTAATTTAATGAGTTTATTCTCAACATTTTATCTCGACTTTTTTCTCGAAATTTAACGAGTTTTTTCTCAACATTTAACTCGACTTTTTTCTTGAAATTTAACGAGTTTTTTCTCGTAATTTAACGAGTTTATTCTCAACATTTTATCTCGACTTTTTTCTTGAAATTTAACGAGTTTTTTCTCGTAATTTAACGAGTTTATTCTCAACATTTTATCTCGACTTTTTTCTTGAAATTTAACAAGTTTTTTCTCGTAATTTAACGAGTTTAATCTCAACATTTTATTTAGACTTTTTTCTCGAAATTTAACAACTTTAATCTTGAGATGGTTTTATTTTTTTATTATTGCTTGGCCCTAATCCTCTTCTGTACACTTTTTCTATGATAAGCATGTTTTTAATTTCTTAAAATTAATTTGGATATTTTTTGATAGCATAAAATCAAAAATCACAGCTGTGCTGATATCATAATGTATAAAAAAAGCCTCATTAAAATAATGAAAGTCTTGAAAAGACATTTTTAAGAGTAATATTTTATTATTATTATATTTTATAATTTATTTTATATATATATATATATATATATATATATATATATATATTTCTTTCTAAAGCTACTTTTTGTAATGTCTATTTGATGCTTTTCTCATTTAACACAATAATGACTTTAAATTATCTTTTAAGGGGTAATTTCAAAAACAAATTTGATGTGCAATTAATTTGCGATTAATTTGATTAATCAGCACATTGTGTAAAAAATTTTAATCGCTTGACAGCCCTAATTATATACTTATTAAATACTTTTTACCTAGAAAAATATATTTGGAAACATTCCTTTGCTAAAAAAAAATACAAAAAATGGTTAAAACCATATAAAATATATATATTCTCTTATTTGTCTTTGACCTGGTGTTCACAGCATATTAAACTATGAGAAAGTAGATTGACAAAAAAAAATCACTTTTAAGTTTCATCAATCTGGTCTAAAAAGGAAATCAAACCTTTGCTAAAAATCACTTTCAAATCCAGTCGATACCCAAGCCAAATCCACCACGCCTTACTTAATAAAAGCCTTTCATCTGGAGAAATGATGAATTGTGACACTTTCTCCTTTTTCTGTGTGCATGTTAAACTCTGAGTGAGGGCAGTATATTTCTCTTCTGTGTAATCCTTCACTTCTGCTGCACAATGTCATATTTCAGTCTGGCCTCAGAAACTGTTCGATGCATATGTGCTGGAATGACCCGGAGAAAATCTTTATTGAGATGGATGAGTCTCAAGAAAGAAACCTCAAGGCATTTCTACCACATCCACTGGCTTTGTAGTGGAGAAAACAAACTTTATTGGAATCATATCTGGAAAAGAAATATTCTTGATGGAAATTATTGATGCTAAAGAATCTAAACTCCCCCAAATCCCAGCTGCCTGTCATGGTTTCCAGTTCAAAACAGCAACGGAGAGAACACGCATATTTATGTCAAAGGACGTGATCACGGCACCACCAATAAATCCATTGTGCTTGATTAAACAGCTCACAGATGCGTCAGCATATTTTCTGAATGTGTTTGTTCACTTCATTACCACTTCAGAACAATGCCGCCATCATAATTCTGTCCAGTTTAATTTTCAAACATCCAAGTATCTGTCAAAGAAATGGTATGTGGCGTCTAATTCAGTTACAGTTTTCAGCATGTGAATTATAAGGATTAATTTTTCATTTACTTTGTGCCACAATGCCAGCGTCTGAAAAGAATTTCATGTTATTGTATCAGTTCTTTGACATAACACTTTACAAATCATTCACTGATGCATATTTAGATGATGCATAAGGGTGATGTTTTTTCATAGTACATTTTAAAATGACTTGTATTTTGTTCTTAGAAATAACTTTAACAATGTTGTATTGTAAACTTGTTGAATGTAATATAGATTTTCACTGTAAATTATATTTTTTCTTTTTTTAAAAAATGTAAAATATTTCAAACTAATATTGAAATATTATAAATTATAAATAAAACAGAACATAAAATTTATTTTAATTTTAATGTCCTGTTAAATATATTTTTTATTTCTATTTATTTTAATTTTAAATTTATATTATTTTTATACAATTTTTACATTCTTTTACCTTTAAAACTATGGATTTCGTTACAGTATAATATTCATAAATTGAATATGTAGCTGTATGATGTCTTGTTATTAGGCAGAAGCATCTTGTGATCATTACAGATTGACTGTACATGATAATTGTCACGAACTGCTCCGAGACGCAGCTTTTATTGGGGCATTCCAGATTTGTAATCCATATAACAGGCAAGGGTCAAAACCACTGGGCAAACAATACAAACAATGACAGAGTACAAGACACAGGCAAACAGGGAAATCCAGGGATACAAGCAGAAGATCAAAACCATGAGATGGAAAACCAGAAATAATGCTCAGAAATGCAGTGTGACATATACAAGACTTCGCAATGATGAGTTAAATTTCCTATAATTGTCTGCCTGGACTCATCAACACTCATTGCATTCAGCTGTTGCTCATTAGCCTCGTTAACTCTATCTATATAAACCCAGTTAAAGGGTTAGTTCACCCAAAAATGAAAATCCTGTCATTAAGTACTCACCCTCATGTCGTTCTACACCCGTAAGACCTTCATCTTCAGAACACAAATTAAGATATTTTTGATAAAATCCGATGGCTCAGTGAGGCCTCTATTGGCAGCAAGATAATTAACACTTTCAGATTCTAAGAAAGCTACTAAAAACATCTTTAAAACAGTTCATGTGACTACAGTGGTTTAACTTTAATATTATGAAGCGACGAGAATACATTTGTGTGCCAAAAAAACAAAATAATGACTTTATTCAACAATATCTAGTGATAGGCAATTTCAAAACACTGCTTTATGAAGCTTCGAAGCTTTATGAATCTTTTGCTTTGAATCAGTGGTTCGGAGCGTGTATCAAACTGCCGAGTCACGCCCGTGGCACGCCAGTGGTGCACCATTGAAATTTCGAAACACATGTGACGTAACGAAGCCTCGTTTACTGAAATCACGTGACTTTGGCAGTTTGATACGCGCTCCGAACCACTATAGATATTGTTGAATAAAGTCGTTATTTTGTTTGTATTTTGTATTTTCGTCGCTTCGTAACATTAAGGTTGAACTACTGTAGTCACATGAACTGTTTTAAATACACAGGCCTCACTGAGCCATCAGATTTTATGGAATATATCTTAATTTGTGTTCTGAAGATGAACGAAGGTCTTTAATTTAATTGATTAATTAATGACAGAATTTTTGGGTGAACTAACCCTTTAACCCTTTTTATATAGGCAGAGTTAACAAGGCTAATGAGCAACAGCTGAATGCAATGAGTGTTGATGAGTACATGCAGAGAATTGTGGGAAATGTAGTTTATGAGGGAATGATTTGGAGCGCCCTCTGGTGGCTATCAAGGGCTCTCCATCTGGTGATTGTGACCAGTGTTGCCAAGAATTGGGCTACTTTAACACTGTTTCCGCGTGTTGTTTTTCATTTCCGTGGGTTGAAGCGACCCCATATAACATGATATTTAGCCCCTGGAATGGGGGGAACCCCGACAAAAATGTGGATTTTACCCCCGGGAACGCGATTTTTACTGGCAGACACCCACCCCCCGAAATGCGATTGGGCTAGTTTTGGGCTAGTTTGGAGTAGCAATTGTGCGGGTTTTGTTGTGAATGCCTGGCAATCCTGATTGTGACAATAATAAATGAACATGAAATATTATGTGAAATGAAAGAGACCACAGAGTGATATGAGGGACATTAAACTAGCACTGCTATGTATTTTTGACCAGTATATTGCAGAACCCAATTGCACCAACAGTCACTACGATCTCTTAGGTTTATGATGCTGTTGGGAAATGCAGCCCTGGTTATCTTTTAAAGGGTTGTCAATACAATGTGCCGAGTCTCTCTGCAGCAGGTAAAGGAAACTCCACAGACTTTGGAATGTTTTGATTGCTGCTTTTATTCCAGGATTCGGCCATAATATTTCAGTATCTGTCAGGAGTGTGAGTTTTCTCCCTCCATCTCTCCTTGCATTTCATCTGCAGCACTGGAGGTCTGAAAGCTATTGTATTCATCCAGAGACACTTCTTACAGAAGATGTACTGTATTCTTCCAAGAAAATCACAGATACTCCATCTGACTGTCTTCTTGGATGACCTTTTTCAAATGGAACTCCCTGAGAGGACTGGATTGTTTCGGATTTCCGCTTTTGGTCTCGAGAAGGAGAAACAAAATTGCGGTCCCTGTTATGGCTTTCTCTCTAGCATCTACAACATCTGCAAATGATTGGGAAGGGAAGTGAAGAGGAGAAGGGGAAAAAATAAAACCCATCCTCCATCAATTGGTCATTTCAAGTGCTCTCACTGCCTTATAAACACCAACATGCCATGGCAAACTCAAGCCAGGCTGGAATCACTCAACTTCAGCTGCAAGAGGGAGAATTTGAGCCCGACATTGTGGGTGCAACATCTGAGACCGACAATGAGGCAACTCTGAGGGGAAAAAGCATATTTGGCATCTAAGTTTACAATCTGGCTAATTTACCATGACGCTAGGATGCTAACAAAGCTTTCCCCTCAGATTGCAGTCCAAACCCCTCTCTGTATACTCCCATGCCTCAAAGATTTCATTACAGCTGAGGTTTTCGGGTCTGACCGGTATCTTAAGCAAGCTGGTAAACCAAACATAAATAAACGCAAGAAGCTGTTTATATGAATCTCAGGGTCTTAAAAATTGTACAACAAACATTTGTATTGGCATTTCATTGCCATGTTTTTTGACATGTAACATGGATACCACTTAAATGCTGTACATGAATATAATAAATATTGTATATTGAAGCACATTTAGAGAATGAAGGCCATGAATTAAAGGTGTCATCGAACGTTTTTTTACAAGATGTAACATAAGTCTAAGGTGTCCCCTGAATGTGTCTGTGAAGTTTTAGCTCAAAATACCCCATAGATTTTTTTTAATAAATTTTTTTTAACTGCCTATTTTGGGGCATCATTAACTATGCACCGATTCATGCTGCGGCCCCTTTAAATCGCGCACTCCCTGCCCCCTCTGAGCTGTCGACTATAATACAGTCAATTTACAAAGTTCACATAGCTAATATAACCCTCAAATGGATCTTTACAAGATGTTCGTCATTCATGCTGCTTGCATACATCGATTCCTGTAAGTATAGTATTTATTTGGATGTTTACATTTGATTCTGAATGAGTTTGATGGTGCTCCGTGGCTAAAGCTAACATTACACACTGTTGGAGAGATTTATAAAGAATGAAGTTGTGTTTATGAATTATACAGACTGCAAGTGTTTAAAAAATGAAAATAGCGACGGCTCTTGTCTCCGTGAATACAGTAAGAAACGATGGTAACTTTAACCACATTTAACAGTACATTAGCAACATGCTAACGAAACATTTAGAAAGACAATTTACAAATATCACTAAAAATATCATGTAATCATGGATCATGTCAGTTATTATCGCTCCATCTGCCATTTTTCACTATTGTTCTTGCTTGCTTACCTAGTCTGATGATTCAGCTGTGCACAGATCCAGACGTTAATACTGGCTGCCCTTGTGTAATGCCTTGAACATGGGCTGGCATATGCAAATACTGGGGGCGTACATATTAATGATCCCGACTGTTACGTAACAGTTGGTGTTATGTTGAGATTCGCCTGCTCTTTGGAGGTCTTTTAAACAAATGAGATTTATATAAGAAGGAGGAAACAATGGAGTTTAAGACTCACTGTATGTCTTTTCCATGTACTGAACTCTTGTTATTCAACTATGCCAATATAAATTCAATATTTAATTCTAGGGCACCTTTAAAAGTTACAAGTGGCATTTCCATGGTAATACAGGGACTTCTGGAAACATTTTACTAGTTTTTTATTTATTTATTTTATTTTATTTTTATAATCAATTACAAAATGACTCTTATTTTGTATTTACAAAATTTGTAACAGTAATTTATTGTACAAGTACATATATTGTCTTGTTGAAGATAATATAGATTTTCACCTTAAATTATATGCTAATTTATACTTTTTACTTTAAAAAATATTTAATTTTTTTCAGTAATATAAAATATTATAGATAAACAACCACACTAAGCATGGCCAATGTTTCAAATAAATAACAAAAAATTTAAATAATACATTTTAATGTATATTAAATAATAAAATGATTAAATTTAAATAATTTAATAGTAATACTTTTTAACTAGATTTTCTGTGCTATTTATCCACATATGACTCAAAAAAGAATTTCTATTCTTTTAGCTTAAAAATCTGATCATATTATTTAGTAGACTCCGTGTAGATTCAAGCTCACATTTGGTTGTATAATCATTATTGACTCTTTGGGGTGATGTTTATTTCCCACATGCTCTTTCAGTGCAGAGCCAAGAAGCAATCATATATCTGTCACTATTGTCTGTCTGCATTCATACTGAAGAATGAGAGTCGTAACTTACATGTCCGTGTCCCACCGCCTCTACAGGATGAACTCTCATGATGATGATGAGGAAGTGGCCCGGGAGCGTCGGAGACGAGCCCGTCAGGAACGCCTGCGCAATATGGAGAATGATGAGTCAAGTACTACTTCAACAGAAACGAACAGGTAGATCCATCCAAAACCAGTTTTTCATGCATTTTGTTAAAAAAAAAAAAAAACTGTCGTATTATGGAGCCCTGCACATGGTAAGCGGGAAATATATATATAAATATTGTGGCCACAAATTAAGAATTTATTCCCTCATTTTAGTTAAATCGTGGCTACAAATTAAGAATTTGTTCCCTTGTTTTACTAAAACGTGGCCACATTGTAATAATTTGTTTCCTTGTTTTAGTTAAATCAAAATGAGAGAATGAATTAGTACAACATGGCCATGATTTACTAAAACAAGAGAATTAATGAATCAGTCGTGGGAATTAATTATTAATTCGTGGCCACGATTTATCTAAAAATGATAGAACAAAGGCCACAATTTACTTAATGGTTAATGGTGTTGTTTTCAGTACAGAGACGTCCTCATTGATCACCAGTTCTGCACCAACTGAGGATGATGAACAGGCTCTCTTGGACAGGATCGCCAAGAGAGAGGAGCGGAGACAGAAAAGGATGAAGGAAGCTTTGGAGAGACAGAAGGAAATTGATCCCACCATCACTGATGAAACTGTCACCGCCGCCACAGAGGACGAGCCAAGTCATAGAAACGACAAACAAGAGTCCTCCCAAAATGAGGTTCCTTCAACAGAAACCAATTCCTGGAAGGAAAAGGAAGAGATGAAAGAGGAGGAAAAGATAGAGGAAAGCAATGTGGAGGCTGAGGAGACAATCACAGTAAAGGAGGATCCGATGTCATTCACAGCAGTGGAAGAACCCAAAGAATCTTCTGAGAAGATAGAGAAACCAGAAGAGGAAGAAAGACCCCAGAGGTCCTACCTCAGAGAACAGGTCATTTCCTCAACATTTTTTGCTGTCATTCCATCTTATGATGGGTACATTAGTGATTTATTTCATGTGGTTTCTGCATTATTAGTTTATTCTGACACTTCATTTGTTACAGGAATCCATGGAGGAGAAACCCAAAGAACCAGAGGCACCAAATGAGGTATGAGGTTCTTAACAACAGTTTATAACAAAAAATTGGTGAATGCTTTTGAATTGATTTATTTGTCTGAAATTATTTCTATATTCTAGGAAGAATCTGTCAGTGAAAATATAGAAACTAAAGAACAAACAAATGCAGATTTAGCAAGTGCAGATTTAGAAAATAAAAAGGTAGAAGCTGAAAGTCTGATATCAACAAAAGAACCAGCAAAAGAGGACAAAATAGAGGTGGAAGTCTTAGTGGAGCCAGCTACACCACAGATTGAGAAGGAAGAACAGGTGGAGAAAGAAGAACATGTAAAGGAACCTGAAGAAAAACTTGTGGAGGTAAAGGTTCGAATTCAAGATGAAGCTCCAGAGAAGAAGGAGGCTGAAAAACCTGTGAAAGAGCAAGAGAAACCCCATGTAGCTGTTGAAGAAACGCCCAAAAAATCATTTAGGGAAGTTGAGGTGAAGGCCAAAACCCCAAAGAAAGAAGAGGAGAAACCACAACTGAAGAAGGAGGTTGAAGAAAAACCATCAACACCAAAGAAGAAGGTTGAGGAGAAACCTGTGACTCCAAAGAAAGAGGTTGAGGAAAAGCCTAAATGGAAGAAAGAGGCTGAAGAAACGAAGGCCAAACTTGAAGAAAAAGTCAAATCAAAGAAAGAGGAGGTATTCACCTCTTACCCTGAGTGATGCATAGAAATCGCAGACGTATGCACAGCTCACGCTTTTAATGCGCTTTTCGGTTTGACTGGATGGACACAGTGTGAATCTCATGAAACCTGTGAAGAACATGTCCAGGTCATTTCACCCCTATAAAGGATTTATCATTCTCATTAACATAATGCGAAAAATGTAATTGTTTTAATGAGAATCACCATTGAAAATGTTTTTTTAATGCATAATATAATTAATTATTTTTCCTATTGATTTTGTGGTGAAATGTCACCTGGACATGTTTTCATAGGATTAACCCATTTACGATCACATGTCACTTTGCTTTATGTATATGCAATTCTGAAAATGCAATATTTGTGTCAAAACTGCCTAGTGTTGCTCTGTTTTTGCATGCAGTGTGGTCAATTCTCCATGCAATACCCACTGAATGCTATGTTAGAAAAAATCACTTGTTAAATCTAATAACAGAAATTAAGCACCTGTTTTTGTCTCTTTAGGTTGTGGAGGAAAAGACGAAACCTTCCTTTTTACGTGACAAAGTAAGTTAATGGTGCAAATAGCATCACAGCTCTACCAGAAAGTTTGTGTTTGACAGAAGAACAGCTCAACCTGAGAATAAAATAATAAAGCTCATTCATTTTTTCTCCGTTCAAAGCTGAAAGTGTCGACAAAACCACAAGATGTAGCTGATAGCACCGCCAAAGCCAAGAAACCAGAGAAGACACTAAGGCACAGAGAGATTAATTTGTCATTTCACAACTGATTCTGTTTGCACTTTTGTTTTTGGAGAGCCACAATGAGTATAAAGCTATTTTTTCTTCACATTTTAGTCCATCCAGCTTGCGTTCTCCTGAAACAGAGAAGCAGGATCCCATCGCCAAGCTGGAGGCAGAACGCAAGCTGCAGGAGCTGAAGCGCCGGCGGAACGAGACGGACAGTGAGGTGCTGGAGAAGATGAAGCAGAAGCAGCAAATGGCCGAGGCCGAACTGGAGGAGCTGAAGAAGAAGAGGGAGGAGAGGAAGAAGATTCTGGAGGAGGAGGAGAAGCAGAAGAAACAGCAGCTGGCAGAAAAGAAAGCCAAAGAGGAGGTAAAAAAAAAAGATACAAGTATGGCTTTAATTTGCGTACTAATTCTACTTACAGTACTGCTCTGCTGGTGGGAAAGTATGTACTTTTAAGTATATGTTCAGAATACTTGATAATAGGGTTGTCAAAAGTACCGGTGCTGAAATTTTAAAAATGTGTTGATATCCGCATTTCCCCCTAGCATGTTCAGTGCTGTTGAGCGGATTTTTAAACACCTCTGATTGGCCATTGTGTTCACATGCTCAACAGATATGTCTGTGATTGGCTCCAATGATCAACGCTTCAAAAACCTTCACCAAGCACTTACACAGATACACACGGGAGCATTTGAAAGCATCCATCTATCAGCAGATATATTAGGGATCCACTGATAGATGCCTGCTTTTTTGGGAGCGTTCCCATGTGTATCTGAGTAAGCGTCTGTAGTAATGTTTGTAGATACGGGAAGAATGAGGCGGGAACCGGTGATTGTTCAACGTAACTTTAATATATAAGATAAACAAATACAAAATCAAAGTAAATGCCAGCAGACCCTCACGGACGTCTGCCGGCCACACAAACATAATAAAACATAACATAAAATCCAGGCCTGGTCCTCTCTCGTCCTTCACTGTCATCAATCCCCTTTTATGCTTCCGGAGCTCCTCCGTGAGAGATTCGAGACCGGTGCAACGCACAGCTGACACTCATTTTCACTCGCGTTACCGGCCTTGCACCGCTCCCTCACGGCTCTCATTCGCCCTGCTCGTCACACAGCGTCACATGTCTATTTACAACATGTTTTTGAAGCATTGATCATTGTAGGTAAATCACAGAAATATCTGTTGAGCACATAATGGCCAATCAGAGGCGTTTACGAATCCGCTCAACAGTGCTCAAAATGCTAGGGGGAAATGCTGGTATCGTCAAATTTTTAATATTTCAGTACCGACCTGGTATCGAAGTCAGTATTTTTGACAAGCCTACTTGATACTACTGCATAACCTGCCGTAGCGCAAAATATTTTTGGTAATATTAGCCTAAAACGTATATACAAATTCTTGATTTAAAAATTCAAAAATGATTTGGGATGCTAGTCCTATTCTGGCATACTACCTGGTAAAAATAGTATGTGAATTGGAATGCATCAAATGTGACAGAATTAAAATCTAAAGCAGACTAAAGCATACTGCGTTTTTTTAGTGTACGTGCACAGTTGAACACATAGCCTTTCAAATTATACCAAAGAGTTTAGATATACAAAGACCGACGGTACACTTATATTACTATGAACGGGAGAAAGTGCAATGTGCAATATGGTGGAATAAGTCCCGCCTTCTAAATACAAGAGCCAATCACCAATTGGTAAAGTCATTCCATCACTGCAGCTGCGTCCCAATTACTAAGATGCGATTTTATATAGTTTATACTCTTTATTATGTACATAAATGGACCACGGTGAATATATTTAGACAGGTTGTGAACCCTGTTTTGTTTTCAGACAGTTGAAGTCTAGTACAAATGTTACTGCCGCTTGTCAACGGCATCTTCTATATGCTTGACCATCCCATTTAACAACATTCATTCCAACCTTTGCGGCCTGGCTCAAGGGGCCATTTGACAATTGGAATTCAAAAATGTGTTTTGTGTGAACGGCCTATCATACACTTTTTTTGTCTTCTTCTCTCCGCTAAAATGAACAGGAAGAGAGGAGGAAGATGAAGGAAGAGATAGAGCGAAGGAGAGCAGAGGCAGCTGAGAAAAAAAAACAGAAAGAGGAGTCGAAAGAAGGGAGCAAAGCACCATTCATCGCTCCAAAGGGCGCTTCTGCAAAAGTCAGTGACTTTCTGTCCTATTCTAGTGTCACTTACAAAAAGCATCATAGTATTACCATGTGGTCATGGACATGGTACTATAGTAATGAGTTTTGTGTGATACACTTTATAGACTACTATATTTGTTTCATTTGTTTGACAGATTGGTGAGAAAGCAGAATTCCTGAACAAATCTGCTTTAAAAAGGTTAGAAGTAATTTTATAGTGTGTGTTACTCAAACGTTGAACACAAACTGGGGTTTGGGATGTACTGAGTTGATGCTGTTTTTTATTTACACCAGTCCGGTGAAGACGTCACACACTCCATTAGTTTGCAAGATTGGAAACAGACTGGAGCAGTACACTTCTGCTGTTCAGGTGAGGAACAGTAAACACTAGAGCGGCCATCTCTCGTTTTTGACTTAGTATGAGACTCTTTATCTGTTCAACAGACCAAAGAAGTGACCAGATCACCCAAATCTCCCGTGGACGTACCTGTGGCTGAAGGGCTGCGGAGCATCAAGAGTATGTGGGAGAAGGGGAATGTGGTCAATCCCACCCCGAGTCCTGCAAGCCCCCCAGCAGTCACCAAGGTACAAGAGGAGAGAAACTGTTTTAGTACATGACCGCTGAAAGAAGCCGATAAAGCAGGATTACTTTGTCTGAAAACAGAAGTATAAATTTCTGATAACTGTCCTATCAGGAAACAGCTGGTCTGAACATCGGTGTGGCTGGTCGCATTAACAGCTGGAAAACCAAGACTCCAGAGCCGAAGCCCACTGAACCGAAACCAGCCCCTGAACCAGAAAAACCACCTCCCAAAACAGTGAGTCTTGGTTTTGTCTATCTATCGTCTGTCTGTGTAACGTAAACCGACGTAAACCTCACTCCCCTGATCTCAAGAGGTGCTCTAGTGACTGACTCCCATGCCGTTGGACACGGGTTTGAGTCCCTCTTAGAGTGGGCGTTTCAAACAGGAGTGGTTACATTGGTGCCGTGACCCGGATGGGAGTTCGGTTTAAGGGGGTGAGTGTAACGGACGTAGGCTGGTAAGAGCGGTAGCAACTGACACTAGAGACTGCAGTCTTTACCCTCCTTGTTAGAGGGCCCGACTCCCATGTTGGCGGACCGGGGTTCGAATCCCGCTTAGAGCGGGTGGTTCGAACAGAAGGGGTTACATCTGTCTATCTATCTGTCTGTCTTATTTATATACTATTATAGTTTTATTTTAATTTTAGTTTTTGTAAGTCTATGATGTGCTTTTGTCATTTTATTTTTTTTAAATAATTCTATATAGGTTTAATTAAGTTTTATACCAGTTTTAGTTTTTGTAAGTTTAGTACTTCAATTTAAACTTACAAACCTGATTCCAAAAAAGTTGGGACACTGTACAAATTGTGAATAAAAACAGAATGCAATGATGTGGAAGTTTCAAATTTCAATATTTTATTCAGAATACAACATAGATGACATATCAAGTGTTTAAACTGAGAAAATTTATAATTTTAAGGGAAAAATAAGTTTTAAATTTCATGGCATCAACACATCTCAAAAAAGTTGGGACAAGGCCATGTTTACCACTGTGTGGCATCCCCTCTTCTTTTTATAACAGTCTGCAAACATCTGGGGACTGAGGAGACAAGTTGCTCAAGTTTAGGAATAGGAATGATATGCGTTTGTCTAATACAGGCTTCTAGTTGCTCAACTGTCTTAGGTCTTCTTTGTCGCATCTTCCTCTTTATGATGCACCAAATGTTTTCTATGGGTGAAGGATCTGGACTGCAGGCTGGCCATTTCAGTACCCGGATCCTTCTTCTACGCAGCCATGATGTTGTAATTGATGCAGTATGTGGTCTGGCATTGTCATGTTGGAAAATGCAAGGTCTTCCCTGAAAGAGACGACGTCTGGATGGGAATATATGTTGTTCTAGAACTTGGATATACCTTTCAGCATTGATGGTGCCTTTCCAGATGTGTAAACTGCCCATGTCACACCGACTCATGCAACCCCATACCATCAGAGATGCAGGCTTCTGAACTGAGCGCTGATAACAACTTGGGTTGTCCTTGTCCTCTTTAGTCTGGATGACATGGCGTCCCAGTTTTCCAAAAGAACTTCAAATTTTGATTCGTCTGACCACAGAACAGTTTTCCACTTTGTCACAGTTCATTTTAAATGAGCCTTGGCCCAGAGAAAACGCCTGGGCTTCTGGATCATGTTCAGATATGGCTTCTTTTTTCACCTATAGAGTTTTAGCGGGCGAAGGGCGAATGGCACGGCGGATTGTGTTCACCGACAATGTTTTCTGGAAGTATTCCTGAGCCCATGTTGTGATTTCCATTACAGTAGCATTCCTGTATGTGATGCAGTGCCGTCTAAGGGCCCGAAGATCACAGGCATCCAGTATGGTTTTCCGGCCTTGACCCTTACGCACAGAGATTGTTTCAGATTCTCTGAATCTTTGGATGATATTATGCACTGTAGATGATGATAACTTCAAACTCTTTGCAATTTTTCTCTGTGAAACTCCTTTCTGATATTGCTCCACTAGCAGCAGCATTGGGGGAATTGGTGATCCTCTGCCCATTTTGACTTCTGAGAGACACTGCCACTCTGAGAAGCTCTTTTTATACCCAATCATGTTGCCAATTGACCTAATAAGTTGCAAATTGGTCCCCCAGCTGTTCCTTATATGTACATTTAACTTTTCCGGCCAACTTTTTTGGAATGTGTAGCTCTCATGAAATCCAAAATGAGCCAATATTTGGCATAACATTTCAAAATGTCTCACCTTCAACATTTGATATGTTATCTATATTCTATTGTGAATAAAATATAAGTTTATGAGATTTGTAAATTACTGCATTCCTTTTTTTATTCACAATTTGTACAGTGTCCCAACTTTTTTGGAATCGGGTTTGTATTTCAGTTACAATTTAAATTTTTGAGCTTTTTTTTAAGTTAAATTTTTTTATGTAATATTTAAATTTTATTTTATTTCAGCTTTATTTCAATTATTGAAAAATATATGGTTGTTTAATGCCACCTGTTGGACAAAGTGGAAATAAAAGCTGGTGAGATATCAGAGATTTATGAACTAAATCAAGAGATATGGAATGTCTCAAATCTTCTCTCCTGAGCTTTATTTCACTCATGGCTCTATGTTACTCTTACCAGTCTTCAAGATCACTTATACTGTAACACACATACATTAAGAAGTGAATGGGAGACTAATTATTTAAGATACAGACACTGATCACAATGACTTGCACCATCTATGATCATCAGAAGATCCTCTCTGCAGAGATTTTACCTACTTTGATAGATGCGTTTAGAGTCTACAATAGACAATGAATACTATAATACAAAACTGACTGTGTCTGAAAGGGCATTTCTTTAAAATTAAAATTATGAGATAAATTAGGTTTGGTTCAATCAATTTTTATTTAAACTGGTATCAGTTTTAATGTGTTTTTATGCTTGAAGATCACAGAACATTAGGGAGAACCAGAGCTGTAACCAGGCCTAAGTAAACTCTTATATTCTGTATGGTACAGGGTGGCCCTCTAGTGAGTCATTAGTGTATTGCATTTGATCATCTGATTCTGGTTTAAGAATTACAGCACTCACATTTTTTTCAGAATAAAATATTTGCTTTCTTTTTAAAAAAAAAAAACAAACAAACAAAAAAAAACTTTTTCTTTATTAGAAACAGCATATTCTAAAGAAAAAAGTTAACACGGCTGCAAATACAAGAAACAGTAAACATAAATTGAAGAAATTAAAAAATGGCAGAGGGAATGAATAGAAAACTAAAGCAGAAACGCAAATCCTTAACTCAAGCACAAAAACAAACCAATAACACGCCAGAATTCTAGATATGTATATGATTGTAAGCACATTTGTTGGTCATTATTGTTATTTAACATACTTGAAACTGGGCTCCATCTTACCACAAAAGTATTCAATTGAAGTATAAGGGAGTAATTTACTTGTTCCACTCTATAAATCTCTTGGACTCTTCGGATCCACTTTGTTCAATTTTGCTGTGTTTAAGTGTGCTGTAAAATAAATTGTACTTAATATAGACAAAATATTGTTCTATATTTCATTAATAAGTTGGGTACCACAGGATGTACCTTGGCCATTTTGAGTATGTACCACCATTGTACTCATCAAAGTACCTTAGAGTGAGTACCATGTAAATACAGTAGTACATGGTAAAATGGTAATCATTCTATATGGTTTTATCAACAACCTCAGTATTTTTTAAATACTATTGTGCTATATTTACTGATTTTTATCTCTATCTCATTCCCACTCCTCTAGCAGTGACCTTTTCTTATCCCTTTCCCTTTTCTGTCACACTGCTGTCCGCTGTTTTTCCTCTGCTTCTATTCAATCCCCCTCTAGAAAGGTACATTTTAATACAGGAAACATATTTTAAAAAATCCATTAACAACCAATATGCAAATCTAATAGAGGATGGTTTGTGATTTTGTGTTTTGACAGGACCAGAAGCCAGCTGATGTCACTAAACCACGTGGCCCATGGGAAACAAAGGGCTCCACACCTGCCAAGGTGAGCTAAGTGGGTTGAAATAAAAGACCAAAGAGATTCCAAAAAGACTGTTCATCTCAGTGGTTCATTTTATACTATACAGGTGCTGGTCATATAATTAGAATATCATCAAAAAGTTCATTTTTTTTATTGTAAATTATTTTTAAAAATGAAACTTTCATATATTCTAGATTCCCTACATGTAAAGTAAAACATTTCAAAAGTTTTTTTTTTTTTTTTTTTAAATTTTGATGATTAGGGCATACAGCTCATGAAAGTCCAAAATCCAGTATCTCAAAATATTAGAATATTTCCTAAGATCAATCAAAAAATGGATTTTCAAAACAGAAAAGTTCAAGTTCTTTAAAGTATGTTCATTTGTACACTCAATACTTGGTCGGCAGCAGATATTACAGCAAATGACTTGCTCCTAGCACAAATTACAGCATCAGTGAAGTGTGGCATGGAAGTGATCAGCCTGTGGCACTGCTGAGGCACTATTGAGCCTTCAGATCATCTGTATATTGTTGGATCGACTGTTTCTCATCTTTCTCTTGAAAATATCCCATAGATTCAGGGGTCAGGCATGTTGGCTGGCCAATAAAGCACAGTAATATTACACTTGGAAGTGGTTTTTGCACTGTGGGCAGGTGCTAAAGTCCTGCTGGAAAAGGAAATCAGCATCTCCATAAAGCTTGTCAGCAGATGGAAGCATAAAGTGCTCCAAAATCTCCTGGAAGATGGCTGCATTGACTTTGCACTTGATAAAACGCAATGGACCAACACCAGCAGACGTCACGGCCCCCCCAAATCATTACTGACTTCAGAAACTTCACACTAGACTTGCACAAGCACAAGCAGCTTGAATTCTGTGCCTCTCCAGTCTTCCTTCAGACTCTGGTACCATGATTTCAACATGAAATGCAAAATTTACTTTTATCTGAAAAGAGGACTTTCAACCACTGTTCACTGTCCAGTTCTTTTTCTCCTTAGCCCAGGTAAGAAGCTTCTGATGTTGTTTCTGTTTCAGAAGTGGCTTGGTTGTCCTTTTCCTGATGTCTGAGTGTGGTGACTCTTGATGCGCTGACTCTGGCTTCATTCTATTCATTGTGAAGCTCTCCAAGTGTCTGAATCGGCTTTACTTGACAGTATTCTCAAGCTTGTGGTCATCCCTGTTGCTTGTGCACCTTTGCCTACCCAATTTCTTCCTTCCAGTCAACTTTGCATTTAATATGCTTTGATACATCACTCTGTAAACAGCCACCCCATTCAATAATGACCATCTGTGACTTACTCTCTTTGTGGAGGGTGTCAATGATTGTCTCCTGGATCATTGCCAAGTCAGCAGTCTTCCACATTAGTGTGGTTTCAAAGAACAAGAGATACCCGAAATTTATACTGTAGGGATGGTCATTTAATGAAACTCAAATGTAAATATTCTAATATTTTGAGATACTGGATTTTGGACTTTCATGAGCTGTACGCTCTAATCAACAAATTAAAAAAAAAAACTTTTGAAATGTTTTACTTTACATGTAGGGAATCTACAATATATGAAAGTTTCATTTTTTTAAATAATTTACAATAAAAAAATGAACTTTTTCACGATATTCTAATTATATGACCAGCACCTGTATATAACAACGGTTTGATGTACAATGGTCCATCAGCACACCTGTATCCCATCATCCCCTTCTCAGTTGTTATGACTAAAATATTCTGTCAGATTAAGATGTGTGCGAGTATGTGTGCTTATTTTCTGTTCTCATGTTTAATTTCCCCCCAATGTTAACAATTGCTCATTTAATAGTACCAAAAATACCAACACAATCTCATGGCA
The DNA here is from genome assembly GCF_018812025.1 of Megalobrama amblycephala. Classification (NCBI taxonomy): domain Eukaryota; kingdom Metazoa; phylum Chordata; class Actinopteri; order Cypriniformes; family Xenocyprididae; genus Megalobrama; species Megalobrama amblycephala. The sequence continues at coordinate 20,428,351 of NC_063058.1, forward strand.
ATTTGTAACTATTTTGATTCTAAAAATTGCACATTTTCATGTTTCACATTGTATAGATTCATATGAAAATGTAAAATAGGTTTAAAATACCTAATGCAAGACTTTTTCAAATCACACTCTTGTATTGCTTTTTGTCCCAGGTGTTTGCAGCCAAGAGTAAATTCGTCACAAACGGTGAGTGACTTTTACAAGTGATCGTTCATCCAAAAATGAAAGTTCTGTCATCACTTACCCTCAAATCTGTATGACTTTGAGATATTGTCAAGAATGTTTCAACTGTTTTTGTCCATACAATGAAAATCAAAATGAGGTCCAAAAAATAACATAGGTCCCCATTGACTTTCACTAGACCAAAAAGACATTTTACAAAATATCTAGTAGATTTGCTCCCTAAAGGGTGGAGCAGTGGGAGGTTTTTTAACTGACAGTGCGGTGACAGCAAATGTCTGAAGTCATAACTCTAACTGGTCAGCGCGATCGCAAATCTCTCGTTCACGTATCATGCCACCCTATATTTAAAGCCCCGACCTTGTTCTCCTGAATTGGTACTCCGTGGACCGCCGGCGTGTCAGGCATAATTCCAGCGTGTTCATTTCACCCAGCACCTCCCGTGTATCATTGTGCCCGTGACGTGTTGCATTCCCTGCCGCAGCTGTTCTGTTGTGTTACTGCATGGACGTGAATCACTGGATTACCATGATGTCACACAGCAAAGCAGTTTAATATTTAGAGTTACAGAAGGGATAAAAGTATCACATTATGTCACATTAACCGCCTTAGCACCCACTTCTAGCACATATTCTGACAGTGATCCTGCTTTTGTGGTTTATTATAAAGAGATATTAGCGAAAAAGTTAGCAAAGAAGCTATCTTCCCTGGTCTTTCAGCTGAACATGTCCTTGAGAGTCACAAGGATGACAATGTACTAGATAAATGTCACACTTGTAGCACAATTTCAGACCTTGTGTGTATTCGTCTGGGTCACGGCACCAACGTGTTAACTCACTAACTGGGAACAGGTGCGGATGGCTGGTCTATTTGCTTCCGTGTATTTGAAGAAGTGTTGAAAAAGCCTGCTGAGTTATACACATGACGTATATGGGGCAAATGTAACTCTCCTGTATTGTCTCTTTGCTAACTCATTAGCACATTAACAGCGTGTTCCCTTATGTTCTGCAGGAACAAGAAAATAAGGACATCTGAATGACCCCAGATCAGCTGAAATGGAAGACGCTTCCTTAAAATTTGCATAATTTTGCAACTTCAGGACCCGGATTTTACAAGTGGCAACCCAACACAGCACAAAATAAAAATCATACAAAAATAAACAAAAATGTGTTTAAAATCACACAGGCCCAATAATGCATATTAAAGTGTTAGTATTACTGTCAATGCAGATGCATTTGACAGAGTTTAATTGGACGCAAGTGTTTAAGTGGAAAGTGTTTTCACCTCCCTTTTAAACATTGATTAGCCTATTTATTTTGCTATCTTAACTATGCATGATTATATGGTTAGCTGCATTTAGCATTATTTTTTTCCCTGCTGTTCGCAACCATATATGATGAAAAATTCTCATTTGCACATAAACATTTTACATTTGTTAAATCAGAAAATAATTTACAATAAACAATTATAATACAGTTACAGCTACCAGTTACTATTAGAACTAATAGATGCGGTCACATTATTCTATTGTCAATATAGTGTAGCAAAGTATGAAGCACCGCTCACACACAGTGTTGGGGAAAGTTACTTTTAAAAGTAATGCGTTACAATATTGCGTTGATCCTTATAAAGTAGTCTCGCATAGTCAGACCTTCAGACTGACGGCAGAAGCTCTGGATTCTATCGCAGCCTTCATTGGCCAAGGACCGCCGAGAGGACATTGGATTGACATGTAACGCAACCAATCAGAGTTCATTTTGCTCCGCGTCATGCGTGAAAATGTAAAGTCGATGTCCCTACAATAACAGACCGGCGTGCATCTAATAAATCATTCATTCAAAAACATTGTGCAAGTTTACTGTCACAGTGGAGCTGCAACTAAACATACTTTTGAAAATCCAGCGTTTAGTTGATCCTGATATGCGCTCATTGTCACAGTTGTAAAAACGGCGGCGTTCTTCTTTCACGAGGGGGTTTAGCGTCAGCATTTGTTTCCAGGTGGACCGTTAAAGAATGCAATACAACACAAAGTCTCAAAAACATCCTGTAGAATTCAACCAACCAGATGACGACTTCGATACTCCTGAATTGTTTCCAGATAAATGTGCCCTATGCATCAGACGTTCAGCCAACGATCCGTGGGTGTGACATCTGAGGCTGAGACTACCTAAAAAGTAACAAATTGCGTTACATAGTTACTTTTTATGGAAAGTAACCGTGTGTTCACACCGCCGCCGGCAAGAGCGTCAACATTCGCCTTGGCCGCCCTGCCAACAACGCTGTACTGTTCGTTCAAACAGCCGCCGGCGGGAGGGTCAAAGTAAATGACAAGTTGTGGCAACCAATCGGAATCCTCTCAAGCGAGGGCCTCTACATTCCGATTGGTTGCCGCCGAACCGCGTCATAGCTCATTACCCTAAAGTTGACTTGATTTCAACTCTCCTCGACGCTCACCGTCCAAGACGCGCCGCGCCGCTCTCGCCGGAGCTCGCCGCCGGCTCTCAATGAAAATGAATGACTTCCTGTCACTTTGACGCTCTCGCCGCCGGCAGTGTGAACACACAGTAATGCATTACATTACTTTTGCATTACTTTTTGTCACCTGAGCTGGGCTTGCATGTTTTTTTTTTTAAAGAACAAAAAATAAAAGTTCTATTTTTGATCAAACTAAAGGCCCTTTCACAGCAAAAGTGAAATGAATAAGCCGAAAATGCAAATTCACGCCTGTACAGTAGAGGGCGCAGCAATAAAAAACAAAAATGAAACAAATGTGATGTTCAACTAAAGTCGTTTTTGCTTATTATTATGGTTGAATTGGATCACCAAAGGTCAGCAGCAAAGACATTGAATAAAGTGAGATTAAGTCCATAAAGTATAAAAAGTTTAAAATGAAAGTTTGCAATTCACTGCTTTTATTCATTTTGAGGAATGCTGAATCTGTTTTTGTGCTCACAGAACTACAATACCCACACAATGCCTCTGCACTCACGATTCCTCTCAACATGAGGACAGGAGAGGTGTCAATCAATAAATAAGAAAAAGTAACTAGCGTTACTTTTTTGAAAATGTAATAGTTATGCGTTACTTTACTAGTTACTTGAAAAAGTAATCTGATTACATAACTCGCGTTACTTGTAATGGTTACCCCCAACACTGCTCACAGAGAAGTCAATTTCAAACCATGCATCTTTCTGTTGGGCAATGCAACAAATTCGAAACTCCATTGCAACTTGGATTCCTATTAAATTGACTGGATTTTTTCCTGCGAAAATTCACAGAACAGCAGTAAATGTGACCGCACCTTTTGGTGCATTTAGCTTTTAATAATTTTTTTTTTTTAAATACTTTAGAAAAATCTTTAGAGCTTCCCATCTTCCCTCTGGAGTTTCAGATCACCTGTTGAATTTACACTCATGATATAATGCTTTGTAACATGTTGTGGTTTAGATGTTTGATTGTGCTTCGCTGATGATGCTTTTGCCTATATGAATTTTATTCATATGCTTTGCACTTGGAGTCTCAAAGTCATGCTATGAACACTACACATCTGATAAAACATTAATAAAAATCTTACAGATACAGCATTATGAAGTATTTTGGTAGTAATATAGCTCAACTCTTTCAAAATACCAATAAAACATTTCCTACTATAACAGTTCCAACGGTCAGTGATGATTGCAACAACTGTACAATTATTGTATTATCAAGCAAGCTTTCACAGTAAAGTAACGATACATGCACTCATTGCCTCTGTGTGTGTTTTCTGTACTGCACTCATTGTCATTCGACACAAGCCATCTACTTCTTTCTCTGAATGGATTGGTTTTCACAGGGTGGCAAAACAAGGCCGACTATGAGCAGGTCAAAGAGAATGTTTGGTTTTAGAACTTCAATGAAATGCATCTGACAGTCTAACAATAGACGAAGGCTTTCAGCACAAGCCAATCAGAGGACATTATAGTCACGTGGTGTGTTAGTATGTTAGCCTTGAGACTGAGGCCCGGCGCTCTAACTCCCTCTAAAAGAGAGCTGCTCCATCACTGAGATCGGAAAACTACCCAGGTAAGATAAATCAGTATATTCAGTACATTCTCCCAAACCCCTTCCTTACTGTATACAGGAATAATAAGCAAGATGTATTTTGGCATTTTGTGTATAAAAATGTTTGTCATGTTATAGTTATAGTCATGTCTGACACAGAAGATGTGATGGATGATGGGGCTCAGTGAGTAACAGTGTTTTACACCTAAGTTTGCACTACTTTCTAATTTTGATTATGATTTGTTATGGTAAAAAGCAATTAATTTGATGTGCATTGTATTTTTTTTTACTTATAAATCTTTTTGTCTGTGTGTTTGTGTGTTTTATCTAATTTTATAAAAGGGAGGAAGGTATTGTATCAATGTCTATATATATATTTCTCCATTAATTTATGTCTATTTACACACATTTACATTGTATTATATTGTTCACACCAAGTATAATTACAAATAGTATATGCAGAGTGTAAATAAAAGCGATGCTATTTGTATTAAAGGTAAATTGACACCGCCTATAATAATTATAATAATTTTAACACTTTTTTTTATTTTTAATTGTTTATTGTAACTGTTCAATTGCTGTTAAAAACATATATTTCTCCAATTATAGTGGACGACTCAAAATCCAAACCAAAGTAAGTTCCATTATTCTCTTGTATGTACCATTATATTAAACTTTTTTAGTTTTTCTTTTTAAATGTCAATCTTTTATCTTCAGGTATCTATCAAATATCCAAGCACCAAAGATCCCAGAGGGAGAAAAAGTAGATTTTGATGTAAGTAGGATATTTTTCTCTCGGTTACAGTCTCTTTAAATGCATAACTCTCACTTTCAAACTCTCTGTAATCTGTATCATTTGTATTTGTGTGTGTAGGACATCCAAAAAAAGCGTCAGGAGAAGGATTTAACAGAACTACAGTCTCTTATAGAGGCTCATTTTCTTCAGAGACAGAAAGATGAAGAGGAACTCATTGCTCTGGTCAACAGAATCGTAAGTGTGTTTCCTTATAAATGTTATTTCTGATCTAAATATGTCATACAGCTCTTTGTGTACAGAAAGAGAAATTCTTATAGCTTTACATACTTTATTTTATATAGTTAAATATAAATATCAATCAATGAGATAAGCATCATGCAGATCCTGGAAGAGGTACATAAACTTATGATCAGAAGTATGCAAATATGTGTTTTAACAGGAGAAGAGGCGAGCAGAGAGAGCCGAGCAGCAGCGAATAAGAGCAGAGAGAGAGAAAGAGCGTCAGGCCAGACTCGCCGTGAGTTCCTGTCAAATTCTGACTGTCAACAGCTGCACAAACACCTGCCAAACCAGGGCTTTTGAATCTTTTAGATGCATGGACCCTTAAATATGATCATAAACTTTATAGGCAGTTATATATATTTAAATACTGTTCACAGGAAGAGAGAGAGAGGAAGGAGCAGGAAGAACAGAGAAAGAAGCAGGATGAAGACGCCAAGAAGAAGAAAGCTCTCACTAACATGACCCATCAGTACGGTGGCGTGCAGCAAAGGGTCAGTGTTCACCATATTTAATATCAGAATATTGTGAATTTACATGATCATGCAGATTCTTTCACTAATTATTGCTGAACTGAAGGGTGAAGGACGCAAAGGTGCCAAGAAACAGACCGAAAGGGAGAAAAAGAAGAAGATCCTTGCTGACCGCCGAAAACCACTGAACATTGAACACCTGAGTGACGACAAACTCAAGTATGACAGATTTTCATATGCATATTCTCTATTTTTTTAATTACTAACAGTATTTTTCCTTGTTGTTGTTGTTAAGGACAGACCCAGAAATAGGACTACAGGAAATAGTTCATTATTTAGAACTAGAATATATGAGAATAATTTATAATTTCAGAGAACCCTAAAAATTAGTAACCTTTCGCACTGAATGCGAGGAATGGGAAAGAACGTATGCTGCGTTACAGATGAGACTGGATGTGGGAATATCCCAGATTAAATGTCCCACTTCAGATCTTCCAATCACTCATACGTTCACATGTTGACCACATGATGTCGCCATGACACAATGAGAGCATATCATGTTTTTGTGTCAATTATAGCAAAACAAAATAAAAAATAACATTAAATTGCTTTGAAAAACGCTGACGAAAAGTGAAAACGAAGGTAACATTACATGAACTTAAAGGTGCAATATGTAAAAATTCTGTCCGCTAGAGGTCGCTAGAGGCATATTCAAACAAAGGTGTAGCTTGATGACGATAAGTTTGAGCGCGGAAACTTGGGACATGTGGTCTCCACCTCAGCGGCCGGTGGAAAAGAATTGAGATAGGACTCGGGAAGAAATCATGTTCATGGATGCGATTATTAACGTTACTGTAGTGTGAAGCAGAGCAGGACCGAGTGTTGTGGGAGCTGAACGAGGAGCTGGAGCGATTGCGCAACACACACCTCACTAGCAGCAGAACTTTTATTATGCCACAGTCGCTGGCGCTGCTTCCGCTTTTCCGGTCATGAGTATGAGGTAACGCAGCTCTGTTTATTATATTAGATACATTTAAGTGTGTTGAAAATGATGTTATAACGTTACTCTGTGCGTTCGCTCGGCGGCTGCTGTGAGACACTGTTACACACTGCAGTAAGATAGATCGATTTTAGAATATCATATTAATAAATGCTGGATGGCTTATGTTGATAAATGGCATGCAATTAATTTTAAAACGTATTGTATGATGGAGAAAATGCAGTATTACTGTTACTAAAAATAAAGCTGCATCTGATTATGCTATGTTAGCTACTTCACAAAATAGTGTTTTTCTCTGAGGCATGGTAAAGCATGGTACTCGCTGTAAATCAAGAAAATTAGATTTAAACAATAAGACTTAACGTGTTAAGCTAAACAATTAGTTTTTTTAACAATTAGTTGAGCTAAAACAATTACCAAACAGTTGTTCCCTTGTCTATTAAAACATGTAATATATTAAAATGTCTTTGCTGTTATGGTTTCTACAAAATAAAACCGGAATCCGAGGGTAATGCGGGTATGACGCAATTGACAGGCGACTCCTCGCACATCCCAGAGCCTTGGTTAAAAATGCAATTTTCTCACGATTTACAAATAGTTGGAAACATTTGGGATATTGTAAGTACTCAAGTGAACAAAATATAACACTGGCCTAGTGGTTTTTGGATATTTTACTGCAAAAATGTTACGTATTGCACGTTAAATGTCTCATGTTAATGTTTGTTTTTACGTTCATATTCATTGAAAGTTCGACGCACCGACATCTTGGAAGTGAAGTCAAATTACGCGTCTTGCTAAGGGCGGGGTTGATCGATGTACCCTGAGTTCACATGCCAAATGTCCAACTTTTGAGTGGCGTTCCAGACGTTATTTCCTAGAAGGAGGTGGGAAAAATACAAATCTGATCTGTCTGGAATGCAGCAGTAGTCTTGAGATGCGTTTTTTCGAACTAGTTAATCACCATTTAAAGGGATAGTTCACCCAAAAAATGAAAATTCTGTCATGATTTACTCCCCCTCAAGCTGTTCCAAACCTGTATGAATATCTTTGTTCTGCTGAACACTGAGGAAGATATTTTAAAGAATGTCAGTAACCAAACAGATCTCGCTGCCCATTGACTACCATAGTATTTATTTTTCCTACTATGGTAGTCAATGGGGGGCAAGATCTGCTTGGTTACTGACATTCTTTAAAATATCTTCCTTAGTGTTCAGCAGAACAAAGAAATTCATACAGGTTTGGAACAACCTGAGGGGGAGTAAATCATGACAGATCCCTTTAAGAGGTCATTGTATAACCTAAGTGGCCGTTCACAACGAACACGTTCTAGCATTTAAAAATTCAAAGAATTGAAAAGAACATAGTCTTGAAACGCGTTTTTCGAACTAGTTACTATTACAGCAGAAACTACAATCACTATCAAATCAACATTTAAGACAACTTGTTTAATAATGGTTGTTCGCACTCAATATGGCAAGCCGTTTTGACTTTAAATTATTCTCAGGATATGAATTCTTGATATCAACAATTCAATTCTTGATATCAGGAATTACATTTCCTCTAGTTAAAATGCTAATTTTTGATATCAAGAATTACATTTCCACTAGTAAAAACTATAATTCTTGATATCTGTAGTTGTATTTTCACTAGTAAAATGGGCTGCCATTCAAATTCAATCGTTGATAAAGAATTTATTTCTTACAAATTCCAAATTCACATATCAGAAATACAATTCTTACTAGTAAAAATCATAATTTTTGATATTGTGGTGCCCACAAGTTGAACTTATAGAGACATTCACCCAGAGACTGCCCCTTTAAGGGAGCGGGTTGCGGGATATAGCGTTTCCGGGTTAACGTTGTGAGATTGTTGTTTACATCTCTCGCTCTACCGCTGTACCGCTGTTGTGTTGTATTGAAGTAGAGAGTAAAACTGACTCGACGTACATCTGTCTCCTGTCTCCTCACTTATTACACTCCACAATATCAATAATTACATTGTTACTAGTAAAAATGCTAATTTTTGATATCAAGAATTCAACAGGCACTAGTTGAAACGTCAGTTCTTGATATCAACAATTGAATTGCTACTAGTAAAAGTGTTCATTTCTGATATCAATATAATTTCAGATATCTAAAATGGTTTTCTTACTAGTAACAATCACATTCATGATATCAGAAACTAACACTGTCACTAGTGACAATCAAATTATTGATATCAAAAATGAACTGTTAGCCTAGTAGCAATTCAATTGTTGATATCAAGAATAGATATTTGCACTAGTAACAAAGTAATTAATGATATAAAAATTATGATTTTTACTAGTAAAAATTGTATTTCTGATAAGTGAAATTGGAATTTCAACTAGTAAGATATAAATTCTTGATATCATTTGAATGGCAGCCTATGGTGATATTTCACTTGTGAAAATAAAATTACAGATATCAAGAATTATAGTTTTTACTAGTGGAATGGCCATTGTTAGTGAAAACGTAATTCCTGATATCAAGAACTGAATATGAAGAATTCATATCCTGAGAATGAATAAAAGTCAAAACGGCTTGCCATAACTGGAGTTCGGGAAAACGGGAAGAATTTGAAAGAACTTTAGTTTTTCTAACGTGAACGGCAACAAGACGCTGAAAAACATCGCGGTGGACCGAAAACAAAACGCGTTCCGTGTGAACCTACATTAATATTTCTGTCACTCGTTGCAGGGATAAAGCCAATGAGTTGTGGCAGTGGCTGATGGAGCTGGAAGCAGAAAAATACGATCTCAATGAGAAACTGAAACGCCAGAAATATGATGTAAGTGATATCTAAACTACTTTTACTTACTTTGAAGTTGCTAATGGGGCTTTATGGTGCTTTGGCAAGGCCATTTTTTGAGGTTTTGCAGCAATTAACAGTTTAACAAAATCCAGTTAACTTTCAACGGCTGGAGCTTGGACTGAGGTAAACTGTGTTCATTATCACTGTATCCTGTTAGCACTTGTCATGTTTCTGTCTCTCACAGATAAATCAGCTCCTTTCCCGCGTCCAGGATCACCAGAGGTAAGAGAATCACAAGCTTGAAATCTCACTAACAGCTACATGTGTTGAGTCATTCAGTTTAAAACCAAAAACTATTTTTAAACTCTTACCTTTCTATCTCTTAGTGCCAAGGGGCGCGGCAAAGGCAAGATGGGAGGAAGGCTGAGATAAATGTTGACAGCAGATATGAGAGGAATTTGTGTCCTCGTGCATTTGTTTTTTGTTTGTTTGATGGAGATATATTTTAAAAGTCATTGTTCCGAACATGCTGTACATTTTTGCTCTGCAGTGCTTTGCTTATTTTTTGCCATGAATAAATGTTATCACTGACTGTTGATTATAGTGTACTCAATTAGTGATGTTAATTATATTACTTAAATTATATTACCTATAAAGAAAAAAATATAGCTGCAACATTTTATTATAAATGTATAATAAACATAACATTATATTTATTATAAGATGATATACCAAAAAATGAATGTGTGACAGCAACATTGCATTAAACAACATAAATCTCAGTTTGACTCAATTTTATATAACGAACAATGTGAAAAAAAAATGCTATGCACTTTTTGCATGTATTTCACATTTAGACAAAAGAAATGAGTAGTGTGTCCCTGGATCTTTCCCTTGTGTTCCCATGTTGACTGCATTATTGGACAGCAAAACAATGTATTTTTGAGAAATACCAAATGAAGCTACAACACAATGACAAACCCTTTGATCTGTTTATATCACTACCTTTAATTTAGGTACATCAGGGACACATGGTCCTTTAACAGGCCGCACACGTTAACTGTGGCGTACATGGTAGTTTAAATACATGAAAGAGATCACTGAACGGGACGGTGTGCAGGTGTAACGTGATATGTGCTGCCCGCAATGTAGTCAAGAAGAGTCCGTTGCATACATAAAACTATATTCAATACACACTAACTGACACCAGTGCATTTTTCAAGTTGGCTGTCTGGGACAGAGACAGGGCTGACGCAGACCGCAGGGCTTGAGCAAAAGGGAAAGGGGCTGTACATCAGCGCAGGACTTCACCACAGGTGCGTTTCACGGATCTCTGCGATCACCTGACTGGCTCTCTGCAAGGCCTGTGGGAAAAAGAGAGGATGAGAGTTTTTGAACATTTGAAATTTCTATTTTTGACAAAATACTTTAAAAAAAAAAAAAAAAAAAAAAAAAAATATATATATATATATATATATATATATATAAAATTCAAAGTTTAATTAAATGCTTAGTAATGCAGAGTAGCCTCCACATTAACATGAATTGTTATTAATTAATAATAATAGCAAAACTATGTATTAATACATTACTTAAAAGTAATACATTAATAACTATTATATAAATAATTCAATAATATTAAGAATTAAAAATATATGTACTATAGTCAAATAAAATTAATATTAACGTAAAGGCTGCTCTGCATTACTAAACATTTTTATTTTTAAGAATGATATGTACTATAGTATAATCAAATAATTTTTAAATTATTAATATTAATATTAATGTAAAGGCTACTCTGCATTATTAATTGCACATAAATATACATAATTATTACTAATATATATATATATATATATATATATATATATATATATATATATATATATATATATATATATATACTGTTATTAAATAATACATTATTAGTAGCATCAATAAATTAATAACAATTCTTATTAATATAAAGGCTACTCTGCATTACTAAACATTTTTACACTAATATACATTATTATTAATAATTATATATACACTATAATCAATTAATTTGAAAACATTATTATTACTTCTACTAACAACAACAATTAATATTAATGTAAAGGCTACTCATTACTTAACATTTAATATACATTACCATTGCAAATGATATATTAATTATTCAATATAAAACAATAAATTAGCAGTATATCAATAATAATTATTATTACAAGTTATGTAATAATTATATTTACTATTACATAATAAATCATTATTAGTTTTATTAAATTAATACATATTAAATGTTAAGGCTACTCTGCATTACTAAACATTTTTACATTAATATACATAACTATTACCAATTGTATAAATCATTATATATTTTATATATATATATATATATATATATATATATATATATATATATATATATATATATATAAAAATGATTGACATTACCTTCAGCATATCTGCAGCCTCATTGCGGCGCTGGGCCATGTCCTCTGACTCCGTGAGGAGGTCGTCCAGCAGGGCGGGCTTATACAGCTGCCCCACCAGCTCGCTCTGTAAGCTATCCTTCACATGATTCACGAGGAAGTGCATCACAGCCTTTGGTACACTGTAGAGATGGAGAAAGAGAGTGAGCATTCTGCTTGAAACAGGTCTCTTGTAGAGGTTACATGCTGTTTCTACATACCTGTCCTGGATGTTTTTACGGACAATGAGAAAATAAGACTTGATGAGCCTCTCGATAACCTCGCAGTCCCTCTGTTCGCGAGCAGACAGTTTCCGAGCAACGGGCACAGGCTGGCGAGAGACCAGAACAAATCAACACTAATTCATTGTGACCGTGTTAGCAAACAGCTCTCAAAGAGACCACAAACACTTAAGCTGATTATTTACTTTAGCATAATCAAAAGTATTTGTGTTTTATGGACTCACTACATCAAGCAGGTTCACTGCGTGTCCTTTCTGAGGGCTGGAGGCAAAGGAGCTCCTGTTCCTGTCTTCGGCCTGGCCTTCCTCTCCCTTCTTTAACATGCCTCTCCAGGTCCCTGTTCCTCCTTCCTGCTCCCCCTGAGCTCCACCACCCATCTGAATACACATGAACAGGAAGAACAAGACAGGATTGAGCACCCACTAGTGTTTTATACACCATCTCATGCAGTCCACCAGTGTTTTATGAATTGGTTTTAGGCTTCAAACTGAACATAAGCTTTGCACACAACAGTTCACACATAAAACACAAATTTTGGCCACACACTGAAAAGATACAACTGCAAAATACAATTGTCGAGGGTCTTAAAAAAAAAAAAAAAAAAAATCAACCTTCAAATCACAACAGAAGTTTGAGAAGGTCCTGATCAGTAAAACCAAAACTGCTATCAGTTTAATGGTTGGTGACCATGCAGTCGGGGTTATAGGTCAGGGGGAGCAGTTCGAGTGGGTTGAAAATCAACTCCATGCTTTGCCCCTACACACAGGGGGCGCCACACACCTTAGGGCCATCGCCCTCAGCAGGCGGCTGCTCGGTGGGCGACAATGACTGCCCACCAGGACCTTTTAAGGACTACAGAGACACACAGGAAAAGAAGAGACTAGTCAGCTAGAGAGGAAAGCAGCAGATTTTAGCCTGATTCAAATCAAAACTGCAAGAAAAAGCAGCAAGACTTTTGGTTTATGAAACAAACTCATTTCCAGAGAGAAAAACAGACAAAAAAAAGCATTTGCAATGTGAGAAAACGCAATTCTCTGATAGCTCAAGATTTAAGATCATACCTTATCACGAGGCACTGCTGAGGGAAGCTCTCTCATTCGGTTACGTCTCTGCTCCTATTTACGAAGACAACAAATATAAATCAATTTCACACTCAAATATTTTCCAATCAATACATTTCCGTCATAAATCTATCATCAAAATGTCAGTAAACCTCAATGTTGTTGTTCATGACCCCACAAGCATCTGCGAAGTCTGGGTGTTTTGTGTTAATATAAGCCAACTCAATCGCCACAAGATTGTGAACCTAGAGCAGAGAGCAGAAACAACTTTAGAAAAGAAATATATGTGCATAAACTGCCCAAGAGAACTGCTTCATAATAGGTAAAAGAATAAAAGCATGAGAGAGCAAAAAACAAACCAACCATCTCATTGGTGACTGGTAGCCTCTTCCTGAGCAGAGAGGTGACCACTTCTACAATGGCATCATGGAGCTTTGGAAACCTAAGCAACTCCTGGCAAAAAAAAAAAGAGAGAGAGAGAGAGAAGATAATAATTAGTATACAGAAGATAATAATTAATAATAATAAATAAAACAGTATAATATATATATATATATATATATATATATATATATATATATATATATATATATATATATAAGCTACAAACAAAATTGATACATTTAAAAATCAACATATTTAAATTTATGCAATATTTACTAAAAACTGACTCTAGGTGGCAGGTAGGACAAATTTGTTAAGCACAGGAACAGTTAAGTCAGCAATGGCTTCAATTTCAATATTAACAAATATTGGCTTAGTCATCCCTAAAGGCCCGTTCACACCAAGAACAATAACTATAATAACTATATTAGCGTCCACACCAACAGATTTACAATAAACAGTTTATTTTACGTGTTATTTTTATTGTTCATCAGTTGGAGAAAACAAACAAACAAAATGCTCTAAAAGTAACATTGTTCCCCTGTCATTGTAGCTGTAATTGTGATGTGGACTTTGCTATTCGCAATTATTAAAGGTGCCATCGAACGTTTTTTTACAAGATGTAATATAAGTCTAAGGTGTCCCCTGAATGTGTTTGTGAAGTTTCAGCTCAAAATACCCCATAGATTTTTTTTTATTAATTTTTTTAACTGCCTATTTTGGGGCATCATTAAATATGAGCCGATTTATGCTGTGCGGCCCCTTTAATTCTCGTGCTCTCCGCCCACGGAGCTCGCGCTTGCCTTAAACAGTGCATAAACAAAGTTCACACAGCTAATATAACCCTCAAAATGGATCTTTACAAAGTGTTCGTCCTGCATGCGTCGGACTATGTGAGTATGGTATTTATTTGGATGTTTACATTTGATTCTGAATGAGTTTGAGGCTGTGCTCCGTGGCTAACGGCTAATGCTACACTGTTGGAGAGATTTATAAAGAATGAAGATGTGTTTATGAATTATACAGACTGCAAGTGTTTAATAATGAAAATAGCGATGGCTCTTGTCTCCGTGAATACAGTAATAAACGATGGTAACTTTAACCACATTTAACAGTACATTAGCAACATGCTAACAAAACATTTAGAAAGACAGTTTACAAATATCACTAAAAATATCATGTTATCATGGATCATGTCAGTTATTATTGCTCCATCTGCCATTTTTCGCTATTGTTCTTGCTTGCTTACCTAGTCTGATGATTCAACTGTGCACAGATCCAGACGTTAATACTGGCTGCCCTTGTGTAATGCCTTGAACATGAGCTGGCATATGCAAATATTGGGGGCGTACATATTAATGATCCCGACTGTTACGTAACAGTCGGTGTTATGTTGAGATTCGCCTGTTCTTCGGAGGTCTTTTAAACAAATGAGATTTATATAAGAAGGAGGAAACAATGGAGTTTGAGACTCACTGTATGTCATTTCCATGTACTGAACTCTTGTTATTCAACTATGCCAATATAAATTCAATTTTTAATTCTAGGGCACCTTTAAAACTTTATCGTTCTTGGTGTGAACAGGCCTTAAAGGGATAGTTCACCCAAAAATTAGAATTATCCCATGATTTACTCACCCTCATGCCTTCCTAGGTGTATATGACCAACACAAACACAATCGGAGTTAATTTAAAAAATATCCTTGCTGTTCAAAACTTTATAATGGTAGTGAATGGCGCTCGAGATTTTGAAGCCCCAAAAATTCTCCACAAGGCTCCAGGGGGTTAATAAAGGCCATCTGAAGTGAAGCGATGCGTTTTTGTAAGAAAAATGTCCATATTTACAACTTTATAAACTATAATAACCAGCTTCCGACAAATATCCGTACGCAAGTGACGCGACATGATGTTTGAGTAGCGTAAGCTTAGACGCCTCTCGCAGTTCAAAAAAAATATGGCTGGGCAACAAACTCAAGCTCCACTTCTCTTATACTGAAATCCTCCGACATTTCTATTTAAAAATTCTCACTTTAGACTTTAATGTGTGACCGGTGTTTTGTTTTGCTCTATCCTCTGAGCTTCCACGTTTGTCAATTCATCGTGCGTTGCGTCAGAGGTTACAGTTCCGCCGTAAGTCGACTCGTACGGATTATAAAGTTTATAAAGTTGTAAATATGGATATTCTTTTTACAAAAAAACCCCATCGCTTCGCTTCAGAAGGTCTTTATTAACCCCCTGGAGCTGTATGGATTACTTTTATGATGGATGGAAGCACTTTTTTGGGCGTCAAAATCGTGAGCGCCATTCACTACCATTATAACATTTACATTTACATTTATTCATTTGGCAGACGCTTTTATCCAAAGCGACTTACAAGTGAGGAATACAACAAGCGAGTCATCATGACGAGGCAAATAGACAAGAAGTGCTCATAATACAAGTTATAGGCAGTGCTCAGATTATCCTAAAATACAATAGAGAGGGATTAGAGGAAGTGAAAGGATAGGAATAAGAAGGTGTTTTTTTTTTAAAGATGAATAAAGCTTGGAAAAGCCAGGATATTG
This sequence comes from Megalobrama amblycephala, assembly GCF_018812025.1. NCBI lineage: Eukaryota > Metazoa > Chordata > Actinopteri > Cypriniformes > Xenocyprididae > Megalobrama > Megalobrama amblycephala. The sequence continues at coordinate 20,444,544 of NC_063058.1, forward strand.
TGTTCCAAATGTGTTCGTCTGAAAGAAGATAGTCGTTTACACCTAGAATGGCTTGAGGGTGAGTAAATCATGGGATAATCATGATTTTTGGGTGAACTATCCCTTTAAAGTCAGCATTAAACAGAAGTAGCGATAGTCTTTTCTTCCTATTGTGACATATTTTGAGTGAAATGGCTATTAGAATGAGAAAAATGTAGGGCGGGACTTGATTTTGTCCATTGGGAATTGATTGGATGGGTGTGGTTTGCTATTGGTCGATCTCATGCGAGTGACAAGTTGTCCCACCCTCGCGCCGGCAAACGCGTCATCAGAGAAGAGAAGTCGCTGCAAGTGGGAAGGGAAGTTAATTTATTTAAAGACGGAATTTACAAAATAATGATGAGCACGAATAAATCATTTATAATAAATACTGCAAAAAACAAAACAAAATTTTGATTTCATGGTGACTTTAAAGGGTCATGAAACCCCAAAACACATTTTTTGAGATTTGAACAAGTATGTACAGGCTGCTCATCAATGAAAACACTAAAAGCACTTGGTTATTTTTGCATTTTTCTGAGCAATTTTGCTTTTCCGGGTTGAAAGGGAAAGTCGAAGCAACGTCACATAATCTAATGTAGAAGCGTGCCTCCGGAGTGTGATTGGCTGCTGGGGCTCGAGAGGCACGAATCCACATCATCCGGTTCTGAGTGCTTCTCTCCATTTATTCGTGAGAAAGAACTCACTGTAGTGTATTACGCATGAGATCGCATTACAGCCGAGAATTCAAACAACGTAACAACATGCGAAGCGCGCATGAGAGCAGTTTCAGCGCGGAACGCCGCAATGAGTTTAACAACGCTCGCAACGCAGATTAAAGATCATCCTATACAGACTGGAGTAAGTGTGTTAAGTTTTTATGGACATATTTCACATACTCTAGTGGTCTAAACATGAACCACCACATATATTTAATCAAGTCTTCTTTCAAATGAAATATATGTGCAAATAAGGACACTGATACAGCCGTACATCTGATCATGAACACAATGACATGAGGAATTATTCTGATACACAGAAGACAATGATGTAGACCAAAAATTCAAAGAACAGTGGACAAAAAAACATAACTATGCCTGTATTATTTTGTGTTAAACTGACACGTGTCATTTGTTCAGAGACTGTAGTGCTTGTAAATGTAATGAAAATATTATTTTCCGCGTTTCTCCTGCGAGTTTGTTGTCATATAGGGACAGGTTATATTTTTAAAATGCATCAAGGAGCCCTCAAATCTGTTTTTGTTGAGTTTCCTTTATTGTCATATTTTAATATTCATATGTCTGTATAATGAGTGTGTTGCAGGTCTGTGTTTTATTGGTTGTTGCCACCCTCTACTCTCCCACTTTTCCACAGCTTTACATGCCCATTTCTTGAGACTTTTTCAACTCAGAGGTGTGAAAGACCAGGCTAAAACAGGGGGGTTTCATGACACTTTAACTGATGTGCTGTATAAAAAGTGGAAAACTTTTTCTTTTTTTGCTGGGGGAAAAAAAGTCTCCCATGTCTGGAGTCTACCTGAGTGCTGTAGTTGCTACAGTGCTGAATGATCCTCTGCATCTCCTCATGCACCAGCTCCACACAGCGTAGACTGGGCTCCTCCAGACGCTTCACCTGCCTTTTCACCAGCAGCTCAAACGACACCTCAGGCACGAACAGAGCAGGACGTGGACCCTGAAGAAACACACAAGAAATACATCAGAAACTGCTGCGATATGCAAGCAGAGATGTAATGGTATGAAAATATCATATCAGATGATAGATTATAGTGACCAAAACGATCACAGTTATCATCATGGTAGGGGTGGGCGATACGGCAAAAATATCATATCACGATTTTTATCACGATTCTTCATGTTGTTTTTACTATTTTGCAAGTGACTAAGCATTACAGCCAAACTAAATATAAAATACAAAATAACAAAATATAAAATAAAATTAAAAATGGCAAACATTTAGGCCAAAGTGGCGAAGATAAAAATCTTTGTCATTGTTTTTTATCTGTTATTTGTTATTATTTGTTAACACTAGACTTTACTGTATAAATTATACATTTATTCTTAATAAAGCTAATGTATTAAAGTTCTCAGCCAAGAGCAGTGGGTGATTTTCTCTTTAGGGATAATTGGGGATTAATTAGAAATTAATAGTTTTGAAACAACGTTACAGTGAGTAAATAATGATAGAACTTTCATTTTTGGGTTAACTTTCCCTTTAAAGGGATAGTTCACCCAAAAATGAAAATTTGATGTTTATCTGCTTACCCCCAGCACATCCAAGATGTAGGTGACACAAATGATGATTTTTAACTCCAACCGCTGCCGACTGTCAGTCAAATAATGCTAGTGGATGGGAACTTCTACTATAAGAGTAAATAAAACTTACATAGACAAATCCCAATTAAACCCTGCGGCTCGTGACGACACATTGATGTCCTAAGACATGAAACGATCGGTTTGTGCGAGAAACCGAACAGTATTTATATCATTAGTAAGGTCTGATCGCGCTCTGACAACTCGTTGAAGTATACGCGCGAGACATCACTGCCGTTGTCAGAGCGCGATCAGACCTCACTAAGCGAATGCTGAACGCAGTTGGACATAGTGGTGTTTTAGGGGTAAAAAATGATATAAATACTGTTCAGTTTCTCGCACAAACTGATTGTTTCGTGTTTTAGGACATCAATGTGTCGTCACGAGCCGCAGGGTTTAATTTGGATTTGTCTGTGCATGTTTTTCTGACTCTTATAGTAGAAGTTCCCATCCACTAGCATTATTTGACTGACAGACGGCAACGGTTGGAGTTAAAAATCATAATTTGTGTTCTACTGAAGAAACAAAGACACCTACATCTTGGATGCGCTGGGGGTAAGCAGATAAACATCAATTTTCATTTTTGGGTGAACTATCCCTTTAAGGACAAGCGGCAGCATGGTTAATATTAGGCTGCTCTGCCACTTTAAAGACCTCCACGTATATCTAATATACAGCCATGCATCCAATTTTCTCTCAAATGTTTACTTTCACTTTAGACATAACCAGCTGTGTTTATGTAAACATTTTTTTGTGTATTTGACAGTTTTAGAGCAATTGGACTCTAAAGATAACTTAGTAGCTAATCAGGCGCTGTTTGACAGAGTGCCTGTGCGCTTCGGGTGAACGCGCTCTGAAAAACGCATGTCAGAACAGCGCATCAGCACGCGAAAGGAAAGTTTAACCGGCAAGGCAAGGCACATGAAATAATGAACTTTTGTGGATTGAAGTGTCCCGCGAATATTACTCTACCGCTGCGTTAAAATGTGATGTGAATCTACGTCACGTTGAACAGTATGCTGAGACGGAGGTGCTGGAACTGCAACTGATAGAAAGCACTGTAGCACGATACTACGATATTTCTTCATAAGCAGATCGTGGAGACATTTTAATCGTCCGCGATCAAAAATCATTATATCGCACACCCCTATATCATGGTATTGTTAAAATGTGCTGAAAATGTTCAAAAAAATACTGATACAAACACCATTTCACCAAGATTTATATCAAAGCCCAACAAACACTAAAATTAGCAGCATTATGCACTTTTTTGTTAGGGTTCAAAAATTTGCTCAATGCTGGACTATTTACTGTGAGTAATCAAATATGGTTTTAATGATAATTAAAATGAAATGGTAATTAGAATTTTATTGTGGTTTAGCTAAGCCAGTAACTGTGTCATCCCTAGATCTAGCTTCACGGTGTTATAGAAAAGCTTCTTAAAGTCACTCTAATATTTAAAGGTCCCTCAGAGGAGTTGTGCTAAAATAGAAATCTGCAGACTTTGAGCAGACTGCAGCACAATGCAGAGCACCACAGGCTGCAGTCTTTATTTCGGATGTAGAAATCTCCAAATATTCACTAAAAAAACCTACCGTAGCATTCCTAATTGCTGTAAGGACATCTATGGTTGTAAGTCCTCCAAGTGGATCGACTGACTCCAGTGTTCTACCAAACGTCTCATGGAAAATATAACAAATTCTTGCACCACCACACCTAAAAAAAGAGCACAAACAACTGTGGTTAGCACTAGCACTGTGGTTTATTATATCAGTAACTGGAAGAAAAGATGAACTAACAGTTCAGCGGTCTCAATGTATTTGGCCGTCCCTTCAATAGTGTTGCAGTACTCTGTGGCAAACTTTGTGATTAGCTGCAGCAGGGTGGCGCTCTTGTCGTCCACCGGCTCACCGTAGCTGCCGAGCAGCGACTGATACTGGGCTGCTAGAACGTTGATACGCGTCTTCAGCTCTGGTAAACAGTCCCTAATATGATGCATCAATAACCTGATGGGGAAAAAAAAAATTTTTTACTACTTTAAAAGCAGATATGCTCAGCAAAATGAACAAAATTTGATATTAGAAGCATAAACACTCACCTATTTAATGTTCTGGCAAGATATTTGGTTCCGTTTCTGTTGGCAAGGGAGGGGTATTTCTTCTGCAGGAAGGCATGCTCATCACGGATGGAGTCTGCCACAGTTTTCTTATTATTGATGTCCAGCTGACTCCTGTATAAAGACATTTAGTCATATTTTCAAGAACAAAAAAAAAAAAACTAAATATATATATATATATATATATTATATATTTCATTTCATATATATATATATATATATATATATATATATATAAATGATATAATGTATATATAATGAAAATTGTTAAAATAGTAATGATGCAAATTTTTTTTATATTTTTATATTATATTTATATTACTACATTTAAAATAGATTGACAGTTATATAAGGATCATTGACAAATAAGGTTTTTAAAAGTGTAAAAAAAAAAACCATAATGGAGATATAATTAATTTTGAAGTTTTATGAAGTGTTAACTATGAGATTATGTGGTTTTTATAATCAATTACCACTGCTTTTCTCATTTTTTACAAGATGGACAAAATTTGTCACCAAAAAAGTAATTCGGTTTAACCAAAACTTCGGTTTTACCAAATGACACTTTTGGTTACACCGAATGACGATATTTTCAAACAATGCTAACAGGCTGATATCTAGCTAGGACAATCAAACATTTTATATTTAGTACAAGTTTTTAAAATATTACAACATTTTCCACGTTTTATAGCGGTTGAACCGAATGACCTGATGTTTCAGGACATGCGTATGAGTGAAAACATGAATTTTTCAAATAGTTAAAAGACAGTTACTTTGCTTCATGACCATGTGGTCCTTTGCAGGTGTCTGAATGATGTCACATCCTGTCACATGATACTGACCGCATGACTTGATCCAAAATGATCCCTTAATATTGGTTACTCCAAATGACATCAATGAAATTCATTTTTCTGGACATTCTTTCTCATAACAAAGCAACGAACTTCTACAAATAATTTTAATACCATTTAATACCATACGTATTGGTCTTTGGACAGTTAAACCGAATGACCTTTTGACACTTCAAAATCTTTAAAATACCTGTAGGAAAATATAATTAAAACCTTTTGGATTTGATAAAAGAGATCTAGGTGTACTACCTTACATTCTTTGGATGTCATATCTTTGTTTTTTTTTATTATTATTAGGGCCTTTGGACAAAAAAAAGACCTGTCACATCATTGACCCATAAATAATTAATTTTCTTTCTATTTCTTTTTTTTTTTTTTTTACCTGTTGACCACTCCGATCAGTCCTAGTTTAACAGGAATGACTCTGCCCATTAGTACATCCATTGCATCAGTACCGGCATCCATCAGATCTAGTTTAGTCACTACAGCCAGTGTTCTGCGACCTGAAATTAAAATGCTGCATTTAAAAAAAAAAACTGCATCACACAGCTATGTGGAAAAACATCACACAAAGTGAAAGATACAGACATTGTGTGCAAAAATAATGCACAAGTAGAGTAAAATAAACGCAAATATGCTGACCATCTGTATCCACCTCACGGGCCACTTTCAGAGCTTCAGAGGTGGCCATGTCTGTGTTCGCCGCAGTGACAGCTAAAATAATGCAGTTGGGATTGCTGATGTATTTTAAGATCAGTTCACGGATCTGCAGCTCGATATCTTTGGGCTGGTCTCCCACTGGGACCTGAATATGAATATATCAGTGTCAGCATCAAAAAATCATCCACAAACAGAATATTCAAACAGGCCAAGCTGTGCTTTTGAATAAAACACCTTTGTGATGCCAGGCAGATCCACCAGCGTGAGATTGACAACATGTGGTGAGAAGATTTTCAGGTGAATAGGCTCATCACTAATCCCCTGTGAAACAATGACACAAGATATATTTGTAAGACCTTCAACAATACTGTATTGGTCAAAATTGCAGAGCTTAATGCCAATAGAAACTACATTACAGTTCAAAAGTTTGGGGTCAGTCATTTTTTTTTAATGTTTTTGATAGAAGTCTACCAACGCTGCATTTATTTGATTAAAAATACAGCAATATTGTGAATTAGTAGTACAATTTAAATTAACTGTTTTCTATTTGAATGTATTTTAAAATTTAATTTATTCATGTGATGTCAAAGCTGAATTTTCAGCATCATTACTCCAATCTTCAGTATCACATGATCCTTCAGAAATCATTCTAATATGCTGATTTGCTGCTCAATAAACATTATTATTATCAATGTTGAAAACAGCTGTGCTGTTTACATTTTTTTGAAAACTGTGATACATGTTTTTCAGGATTCTTTGATGAATAGAAAGCTTAAAAATAGAAATAGAAAGAGAAAGTGAAACATTATCAATGTATTGTTTGACTTTGATTAATTTAACGTGTCCTTGTTGGATAAATAAAGTTCTTACTGACCCCTAAAATTTTAAATGGTAGTGTACATATAGGGTTAAAATAAACCATCCTCTGATGTAGTTCCTTTAAGGCAGTGGTCTCAAACTGCCGGCCCGCGGGCCATTTACGGCACGCCCACCACCTCTACCCGGCCCGCAACTGATCTCAAAAATAAAACATAATCCGGCCCGCTAAATTATTATTATTATTATTATTCTCTAGTTGCTACCTGTCTGATATGCAAAGAAAAAGTCGCCGTTCTAAGGGGCATTCACATATCGCGTCACATAAGTGGCCGCGCCGCATTCTCCTTTCCAATGCGCTTTCGCTCCAGTGGCGTCTGTCGTTGCTATGCAACCTTGAGCCGCGCTCTCAATCGCTTCTATTATGAGCGCGCTTGCCTAAATTACAGCAAAAGCACTCGACTTTAAGTCATGAGCGCCGATTTAAACCACCGAAACGCGTCCGATGCAGCCATTAAATGTTACCGATGCTCAAACGGCATCTTGGACAAATGTGGCCCAGCTGTGTGAGCACAAGCGCTGCAGGTGTCTGTCAAGAAACAAAGTGTACAAATGTATTCAGGGATTGTATTTGTTCAGTACAGTGTTGTTCAGTGCAAGATTTTAATGTTATTTAAGCTAACATAAAGTAAGGGAAAATACTTCCACTAGATGTTAAAAACTAATAATGTATGTAACAATGAGAGATTTTTTTTTTTTGGCAAAATAAAGTTGATATATAGCTCCAGTTTTTTTGTTTATTTCTGACCCCTCCACGCCACAAGTGTTGCTGGTTTTGTTCCTAAATTACTGATTTTTTATTCCATATATCTTGTTGGATGTGAGAAGTCGCACCAGACTATTTCAATTAATAGTATTATATTAGTAATAGTATTATATAATTATATTACACTCTGTAACAATGAGAGAGACACTGCTGTTTACATTTAGTATGGTAAATAAGATATTTATAGTATAGGTATAAAAAATATTTTAGTAGGCCTAATGAAATTTGAAGTAGGCTAAATGAGAAATAATGCAAAGGAAAGTAAATTTTCTGAAATGTTGCGCTTTCTTGCGCTTGAAGGATAATCAGGGTACCCCCAGGATCCTCCAAATGAAATTCAAGGCTTTTTAAGACCTTTTTAATACCATTTTAAATGAAATTCAATGCCAACTTCGTACCCATTCTGACAGAAGTATGAGGGGAAAATGTCAAATCTGTATAAATTTTGAACCCTAGAAAATAATTAATTCGGCATATATTTTTATACCTACTATAAATATTTTATTTACCATAGGCCTACTAAATGTAAACAGCAGTGTCTCTCTCATTGTTACAGAGTGTAATATAATTATATAGGCTAATACTATGATGTAATTGATATAATACTACTAATGTAATTGATGTAATACTACTAATATACTAATATAATACTATTAATTGCAATAGTCTGGTGCAACTTCTCACATCCAACAAGGTGCATGGAATAAAAAAAATTAGTAATTTAGGAACAAAACCAGCAACACTCATAGATGCCATGGAGGGGTCAGAAATAAACAAAAAAACTGAAGCTATATATATCAACTTTATTTTGCCAAAAAATAAAAATCTCTCATTGTTATTAGTTTTTAACATTTAGTGGAAGTAGGCTGTTTTCCTTTACTTCATGCTAGCTTAAATAAAATTAAAATCTTGCACTGAACAACACTGTACAGAACAAATACAACCCTTAAATACATTTGTACACTCTTCTGTTTCTTGACATGGTAGCATCGGACGCGTTTCGGTGATTTAAAACGACGCTCGTGACTTAAAGTCGAGTGCTTTTACTGTAATTTAGGCAAGCGCGCTCATAATAGAAGCGACGCGGTTGAGAGCGCGGCTCATGGTTGCATAGCAACGACAGACGCCACGGGAGCGAAAGCGCATTGGAAAGAAGGAGAATGCCGGCGCGGCCGCGTATGTGACGCGTACTAGAGAATAATAATTATAATAATAATAATAATTTAGCGGGCCGGATTATGTTTTATTTTTGAGATCAGTTGCGGGCCGTAAATGGCCCGCGGGCCGGCAGTTTGAGACCACTGGACTAGACTATCACAGAACACTGACACAATCAGCTACCCAATGATGATTTTCATTTAATCCGAGCACAGATATTGACTCGTATTACTCGTATAATACTCGTACTCGGCAGAAGTGCTTTATCCGTACCGGATACTCGTTTCAGCCGAGTATCCGGCTCATCTCTAGTAATTTACCTCACTTGCCTAGTAACCATAGTAACGGGTGCGTGAGCTTTCGCGCTTACTGCTATGACGTGGAGCGCGAGGTGCACTCAACATTACGCTGCATGCATTTTTAATTAGCCTACACTAGTAACAGTTCATTTTGTTACGGTATGAACTTAATCCTAGGAAAAGTTAAAAAATAAAAAAAATAAAAATAAGACCTTTGTAACGAAATCCAAGACTTTGTATACCAAATTCAAGGCTATTAAGGCCTTAATTTTAGATTATCAAATGTAAGACTTTTTCAATGCTTTTAAGACCCCGCGGGTACCCTGATAATATGGCCCTCCTATGAGGTGTCAATCACAGAAATGGCCCCCCGACAATTTGAGTTTGAGACCCCTGCTTTAAGGACTCTTCCATACCTTGTTATTGCCAGAAATTCTTTCTGTTTCATTTTCAATTTCTTGCCTGATTTCATCAAAATCTGTGTAGATCTAAAAGGCAAAGACACAATATTACCAATCATTATATCTCACTTCACAGTGACAAACTTCTATAAAATTAAAGAGAACAAGAAACACAACAGTGAATGGAGTTAATGTTACATGAGGTGAACACAAAGCATGTGTCCGGACTCAAGACCACACTGCTGTGATCATTTGGACCAACACGCTCTTGATGTTCATGAATTAAAGGACTTGTTCATCTGCTCATCATCAAACTGTCAAACAATCAAACAAACCCACTGCACTGTCGTTTGTTGCACATAAAAGTGTCTGATGGCCAGAATGACTGAATAAACCTACATTGTGCAGCGTCTCTTTGTTGTAACAACTTTTCCAGTTGGACTTTCTCAAATGTGAGTTGTTGGATCATCCCAAATTAAACATGTGTCTCGAGACATTGGGTCTCATTCACTAACTGTAAATATGCACAAAATTGTGCATGATTATCTGAGTATGTACGCTTTTGTGAAAAAAAAAAAAAAAAAAAAAAATCATGATTAAAGTGCCCCTATTATGCTTTTTTGGATATAGACTTTTAGCAGTGTCATACAGCTATTTGTAAATGAAAAAAGTCTGCAAAGTTTCAAGGATCAAAATGCTCAAATGGAGTTATTGTCTCTTCAAAGGAAAGAACCGATTCTGAACAGCCTGAAAAAAAGTAGTCAGTAATTCCAGTCTAACTTCCTGCACGAACCTAAGTAGGTTTGTAACAAATTCACAAAATCCCATTCCTTTTTACTGGCTGCATGTTAACAACATCTACTTTGACTCGCCCTCAAACACTGCAGTTGTAGCTGACGCCATTGTTACTGTTCGTATCGATTTATATCATGTGTTGAGGAAGATCCGGAGCGAAAATGCGGATATGGTAATGGCCTTTTCATTTTCGACACATGCTGTAAGTGGTAGATCAATCACAACAGACTGGGCCATATGACCAATCAGAGCAAAGTAGACCAATCACAACAGACTGGGCCATCTGACCAATCAGAGCAGAGTAGGCTCTCGGAAGGGAGGGGTTTAGAGAGACTAAATCCTTTATCAAACCGTTTCAGACACTGTGAGAAAAGAGGTGATGCTGCAATATATATTATGAGAAAATTAGTGTTTTTTGACCTTGGATGCACGTAAACCTATTGTTGGAGATCTCCAAAACAGAATTAGGAATACAATAGCATAATAGGGGCACTTTAATAACTTTTGTAGTTACATTTTTTCTAAAATGACCAAAAAAAAAACAAAAAAAAAACCTAGGAACAACTGAAACCACCGGTACACAAAAATCACAGTCTTGGTGGACTTATAAACATGTTAAGATGAAATTGTATACATGTACACTGCCCTCCAACACCCCTGGAAAAGTGTGGTTTTGGACGATATCAGCATAAATCCTTATTTTTTGGTGCAAATACATTAAAGTAACTTGACATTATCATTGAAGACCAGCAATAATAATTTTCATTTTGATTCCATAATAATGGCAATATATACATGTCAAAGTCAGACACGCCCCTTTGCCTGCTGTGATGCCTGGTTACTGGTTTTAACTTGGCCCAGGTTTGTAAAAGAGTTTTGGGTCAGCACACCTTAATAGCTTCAACAATTAAGTTTAGAATACAGTGAACCAATCAGAACCCAGTTTAGGTCAGATAGCTGCTAATGGAGGATATTTTGATGAATCGAAAAATTACGTTTTCTCTATGTATAAACTGTTTATATAATAAAATATGTCTTCGTAGTTTGTGTTGTCCCTTATCAGTGCAAAATTATCACAAATTAAAAAGGATTCATGCCAATATTGTCCAAACCCCCACTTTTCTAGGGCGTTTCCAAACTTTTGGAGGGCAGTGTATATTTAATCTTAAATATGCAAATGTACAACTGGCAAATAACAGTTAAGAACAAATGTATGTGTGTACGCAAAATAGTGAATTAGGCAGAAATGTTTCATGAGATGTTTTCCTGTGCTTATAATTACTAATCCATGCTAAATTTAGTCAAGGAGAACCATTATTATTATTAGGCCTATTACTATTTAGAATTGTTCATAATAGACTCCAAAAAATGTTAAAAAGGTCACACACATTTGACCTGAGCAACAGCTGATTGTGAATTCTTTGTCCCAACATCTATTGTACCGCTTTCCATACCTTGTTTTTGGTGTGTAGAAATTTCCCCCACTCTTCTCCATCCACTCCTGTGGGAAAATTGTTAACAACATTGTCAATGACACAATAATAGATCACACAACCTATGTGAACTTTCACTTTCTTCAAAGAGTTTAGTCTACTAAGTAGGATAGGCTTTTGTTCCACATCAAAATATCATTTCTATTCTTTAAAAGCACTATTGCAGCAAATTAAACAAAAACTGCTACAAAACAAAGGCAAAACGCAGTGCACTGTGGGTAGCACAGCCTACTAAGCTCATTCTAAAACTCAATTCTAATATCCTCACAACAAAGTGACGTTTAAATAGTAGTTGATTACTGTTAATTCATTTTTAGTGAGTAAACAGATGTTTTGAGACCCATATCGTTCACTCTCACCACTTCAATCTGAAAGTGAAACTGGATTTCTCAGTCTGGCTTTGTTTAATCTAAGCCATTGCATTGGCAGCGTGACCAAAGCTTATACTCAAATAATGGAAGCAGGATGACAAAAACACAAAGCTGCTCAACACAAGCAAAAGGGCAAGGAACAAGGAAAAGGAGACCTTTGTAAAGGCGCCCATTTTTCCAGGTATTGGTGTCTGTGTTTAAAGAGAGATGACAGAGGGTTAGCCTGCAGCAATGCAGTCTTTCTAGGACTCTAGTGTAGCCAAAGCCACACATATGCAGAGATGCCCATGCTAAAAGCTTCATCTGAAATATATCATATATTCAAAGGGTTAGTTCACCCAAAAATGAAAAATTCTGTCATTAATTACTCACCCTCATGTCGTTCCAAACCCCTAAGACCTTTGTTCATCTTCAGAACACAAATTAAGATATTTTTGATGAAATCCTTGAGGTTTATGTCCGCTGATAGACACCCGCTTTTTAAACGCTCCTGTGTGTATCTGTGTAAGCGCTCGGTGAAGAATGTCTATTTTATGTCTATTTACAACATGTTTTTGAAGCGTTGATCATCGCAGCCAATCACAGACATATCTGTTGAGTGTGTGAACACAAAGGCCAATCAGAGGTTTTCAGTTAATTTTTTTTAAAATTTCAGCACCGACTTGGTATCGTGGTCAGTACTTTTGACAACACTAGTTGCTTCATAACATTAAGGTTGAACCACTGGAGTCACGTGGACTATTTTAATGATGTCTTTACTACCTTTCTGGAAGGGCTGCAACGATTAATCGCGATTAATCATTTGCAAAATAAAAGTCTGTGTTTACGTAATATATATGTGTGTGTTCTGTGTATATATAATATATATATATATATATATACACACACATTCATGTATATATTTAAGAAAATGTTATATTTATATATAACATATTTATGTTTATATGCAATATATATATAAATATATATTTATAATACATGCATATATTTCTAAACTTTATACCTGTATGTGTGTGTATTTATATATACATAATTATTATACACAGAACACACACACATATATATTACGTAAACACAGACTTTTATTTTGCAAACGATTAATCGCGATTAATCGTTGCAGCCCTACTTTCTGGGCCTTGAAAGTGTAGTTTAGGAACAAAACCAGCAACACTAGTGGCGTGGAGGGGTCAAAAATAAATAAAAAGCTAAGAAACTGGAGCTATGCATCAAAACTTTATTTTGCCAATGGCATCAGGGCTAAAAGGTTTCAGGTGTGTGTAGGTTCCTTTAAAGGTCCCGTTTTTCGTGGTTTTTTGAAGCTTTGATTGTGTTTATAGTGTGCAATATAACATGTGTTCATGTTTCGCGTGTAAAAAAAAAACAGTATTTTTCACATAATTTACTTATCTGTATACCGCTGTTTCCACTGTCATAAAAACGGGCTGATGACTTCCTTGTTCTATGAAGTCCCTCCTTCAGGAGGAACGAGTTCTGATTGTGCCAGCGGTTCCTGTGTTGTGATTCGACAGCAGTCTAGCGCACCGTGCCCGGAAAGGTCACGCCTCTTACCATAACATGTGCTGCACATAGTTTTACATGTGGATTATAATTTTCGGAAACCGAGTTATAAATTGTAACCACTGATCTCTAAGTACAGCGTCCCTGGGAAGGCCAAACAAAGGTGATTGGACTGCGGGATGAAAATAACAGCGTTTCGACGACATGGCGACAAACACACTCTACAAACGCAACTCTTGCTCTTCTCCGTGGGAGCGCAACAAGACCACGCCCCTTTTTTTGTGTATTCCTGTGGGCGGAGGTTAGTCAAAAAACTGTTTTAGTGACGTCATTAAAGAAGGAAGTAGAGGGATGTAGTCCAAACTGGCCGTTCGATGTAGGCGACTTCTGTTAAATAAAATATCTCGCTTGGCATTGAACTTTGAGCTTTAAAATTTTACAGATTTTATTTATACTCTAACAACAACATTACACACTAACTAAAGTTTGAAACATGGGATCACGAAGAACAGGACCTTAAAGTACAACCAGAAACAAAATTCAAACTTACAATGAACCAAAATTGCATAAAATAACATCCACCAATCACAAACCTTATAATAAATAATCATGCATCAACCAATGATCATCAAAGAAACAGGGGGGACAAAAATTTTTTTATTTAATACTGGGCCTTGAAAGTGGTAATTGCATTGCGGTCTATGGGGGGGGGGGGGGGGGGGTCAGAATGCTCTCGGATTTCATCAAAAATATCTTCATTTGTATTTCAAAGATGAACAAAAGTCTTACGGGTTGGAACAAAATGAGGTTGAGTAATATATTAATTTTTGGGTGAACTAACCCTTTAAAGAAACAGCACAGGAATAAACTGGCTCAAGTCACTACATTTTCCTTTCTCTTTACCTTTCTCCTAACAAGTACCTATCACCACTGTACTGCCATTGATTGAGAAACCAGATTAGAGAGAAAGTAGCACCTAAATCCTACAAACACACACATTGATTCATGCTTTTCCAAACTGCAAATAGACACACAAAAAAAAAAAGTACATACCATTCTCCTCGCCGGTCTTTCTTCTGTCCTCCGGGTCTACATTCACCAGCTGGAGGATGAGAGGTCTGCGGGTGACGATACCCGTCCCACGGGGCAGAAGGTCTCTGCCAACCAAACTTTCCAGCACAGAGCTTTTCCCACTGCTCTGGAAATCAGATGACCATACAAAGTCAGTACTGAGTAAATCTATCTTGACTGTCAATTACTGAACATTTACTACTTAAAAACATGTTTAGAGCAGTAACTAAAAGTTCACTTGCTGATCTAACCTAAATTTCTAAAGCCTCTAAATTATCAACATGATCAAAATTTTGCTGGAAAAACCAGTTGTACACAATCTACTACATGCCTTCTGTCATCTGATTGATAAGTATTATACTTCTTAGCAAGTACAAGGCCTTTTAGGATCATTCTAAAAATGTCCAGCTTCAGTTCAAGGTTCACATGTCTTTGCTTTGAAATCTTTTCAGATTTTTATAAAATAAACGTAGGAACAACTTTTATATTGTTAGTAATATTTCAAGATAAACATTTACTGGACTGAAGTAACTTAGGTTTACTTGATCCATACATCATTTTTTTTTTAGAAAAATCATGTTAAAATGTTAAGTATAAATAATATGAAACATCAGGATTTTGAGGATGTTTTATTTGTAAAATCTGTTGATAATTATTGCATTGCATTATATGTTTTGCCCCATAATAAAACTACAGAGCTTTGATCAGAAAACTAAGTCTTCAAATATCTTAAAGGGTTAGTTCACCCAAAAATGAAAATAATGTCATTTATTACTCGCCCTCATGCCGTTCTACACCCGTAAGTCCTTTGTTAATCTTCAGAACACAAATTAAGATATTTTTGATGAAATCCGTTGGCTCAGTGAGGCCTGCATTCACAGCAATGACATTTCCTCTCTCAAGATCCATAAAGCTACTAAAAACATATTTAAAACAGTTCATGCGAGTTCAAAAAAAAACAAAATAACGACTTTTCATCAATATCTAGTGATGGGCCGATTTCAAAACACTGCTTCATGAAACTTCGGCGCTTTGCGAATCGAATCAGTGATTCGGAGCACCAAAGTCACGTGATTTCAGCAGTTTAGATGTTTGATAGGAGACTGATTCGATTCATAAAGCTCCGAAGCAGTGTTTTGAAATCGGCCCATCACTATATTGTTGAAAAGTCTTTATTTTGGATTTTTTGGCGTACAAAAAGTATTCTTGTCACTTTATAATATTAAGGTACTCACATGAACTGTTTTAAATATGTTTTTAATACCTTTATGGATCTTGAGAGAGGAAATGTCATTGCTGTGAATGCAGGCATCGCTGAGCCATCGGATTTCATCAAAAATATCTTAATTTCTGTTCCGAAGATGAATGAAGGTCACGGGTGTAGAACGACATGAAGGTGAGTAATTAATGACATTATTTTCATTTTTGGGTGAACTAACCCTTTAATACTAAGACATATTATTGGGAGATATAGAGTGACAACTGATATTTATATGCATTTTATGCAAGTATCAGAATTTATTTTCATCATACTCTTTTGCCATATAAATAACATCTACACTAAACTGCATATTTTTGCTCAGTTTGGGCCTCTGAATAAAAGTGTGAGCTCTATATTCTCAACATTTTATACTATATGAGCCATAAATGCCTGATGCATAACATAAAACACATACTTAAAAAATTTTTTTTCCAGATTTTCTTTTATAAATTGTCTAAATGTTCAATAAAATGTTCTATTTAAAATAAAAACATACAAAAAAATAAATAAAATAAATAAATAAATAAAATATTGGAGTCCAAAATTGTTTCTTTTGTTATTGGGCCCAAAACACCTGAAGTATGAAATTTGAAATCTGCCATTTTTACTTATGGAAAGCAGAATCCACATAACATTTGAGGCAATCATCAATTTGGAGTAACTTGTCCACAAAAACAAACTATAGGTAGGTTGGTAACCTGTGTGGTAACCTTTTTGGGCTATTATTTCATATGTTAGGCTTTACAGGGATAACAACTCTTTCTTGGGCACCCAGACAGCCATATCCTCTTAAGCGGTCAATGAAAGTCTGCTTTAAGACTCTTTAGACTTCTTATACTTGAAGTGTGTGTGTGGCAGATGGTAGGAAACTCTTCTACTTCACGAGTCAGTCTCTGGTTTACTTACATTAAAGGTCTATATTACAACACTATTAAGTATGCAATATTTTCCACAATGAAATGCTGCAGATATCAAGTGTAAAGTCAGATGGATAAGATTCACAATCCTTTCTGCCCGTTTTGTCCTTCATATGCAGTGAGTCCTGCAGCTGTTCAGTTCAGGTTCAAACATGCTGCCTGAACTGTCAAGTTCAGAGGAAGACCGACTATGGCGCATCTCATCATTTGTTAGCTACTGTACTGAGACCAAAACACCTCTAGAATTCACTTTATGATATTTATCATGCTGTTAGAACATAAACACATTCCTAACAGTAGAAATTTTCACATAATATGCTTGAGAGGTCAATTATTCAAATAGAAATGAGGAAACTAGCGAGGACTTAGGTTAGCACGCTAGTTAGCTGGATAGCGCAGATAACATTATTTGTAGATTTTGATTTTATTGTCTTAATGGTTGGTATATTTAAAATGACATTTGTTTTTTTGTCGTTGACCTTGCCATATATAAAACATGTCGCAAGAAAAATATATATATATATAGCTAATAATGGGCTGTGTTTCGAAATAAGTGAGCTGCATAGCTAGGGGCTTCATAGGCGCACTCGAACTTTCGATTCCATTCCATTCCGAACTTCTTATGCCTAAAAATGCAGTCTAGGTAGGTAACTCACTAGGTTTTGAGACAACGCCATGGACCTGTATCAGTCTGAATGGAAACAACAACTAAATAATTACCTGCGTTCCCACTACTGCAATCTGAGGCAGCTGGATAATATCCGCCCCGACTGTGTTAAAAACATCCTGGAGTTTGTTAATGACAGGAATAAGAGCCTCCATCGCGTTGACGATCTCTCCCCCTGTCAAAATGAATGAGCTAAGGCGACTACCCCGGTTAAACACAGCACAAAGTCATCCAATGTCCCTCACTGTGGCACCATGAACCAACCCGGCCGCGAAAAAACTGCGTACCGGTGCATTGTGGGACTTGTAGTTTTAGGCGGCACAACAGCTGTTGACCCACTTTTGAATTTTCTGGAAATAAACTACATTACCAAGCATTGTTCTGAGTGAATGCGCCAAGGCAACCGTATCTACGGGGTGAAACAAAAATATTTTGGAGCATACAGGAAAACGTGTTTTGGGTGAGAAAGCACGGAATATAGTTAAAGTGCCAATATTACATAAATTATGACACATGTAGATATGTGGTGTTATTAATATGGTTATCTGAGCAACAACACATGTAGTGTTTTAATAAATATAGGACTACACACCAAGTGAAATGTTACTGGATAAACTATTAACAGTTAAATACAAAATGTAAAAATGCCAGAGTATAAAAAACAAAATAAACAGTATGAAAAGAATGCCACTTAAATTATCAATGTATTATTTTTGTTATTAATATTAAATAAGAGCCTTTTGCTTGTTTACATATATATACAAAACACTTCAGTATTATTTAAAGTCATCAATATTTTAAAAAAAATGGGTTCAGAGCAAAACCATTTCAATGTATGTTTATCAAACTTCTCCAATAATACAAACCTGATTCCAAAAAAAGTTGGGACACTGTACAAATTGTGAATAAAAACAGAATGCAATGATGTGGACGTTTCAAATTTTTAATATTTTATTCAAAATACAACATAGATGACATATCAAATGTTTAAACTGAGAAAATGTATAATTTTAAGGAAAAAATAAGTTGATTTTAAATTTCATGGCATCAACACATCTCAAAAAAGTTGGGACAAGGCCATGTTTACCACGGTGTGGCATCCCCTCTTCTTTTTATAACAGTCTGCAAACGTCTGGGGACTGAGGAGACAAGTTGCTCAAGTTTAGGAATAGGAATGTTGTCCCATTCTTGTCTAATACAGGCTTCTAGTTGCTCAACTGTCTTAGGTCTTCTTTGTCGCATCTTCCTCTTTATGATGCACCAAATGTTTTCTATGGGTGAAGGATCTGGACTGCAGGCTGGCCATTTCTGTACCCGGATCCTTCTTCTACGCAGCCATGATGTTGTAATTGATGCAGTATGTGGTCTGGCATTGTCATGTTGGAAAATGCAAGGTCTTCCCTGAAAGAGACGACGTCTGGATGGGAGCATATGTTGTTCTAGAACTTGGATATACCTTTCAGCATTGATGGTGCCTTTCCAGATATGCAAGCTGCCCATGTCACACCGACTCATGCAACCCCATACCATCAGAGATGCAGGCTTCTGAACTGAGCGCTGATAACAACTTGGGTTGTCCTTGTCCTCTTTAGTCCGGATGACATGGCATCCCAGTTTTCCAAAAAGAACTTCAAATTTTGATTTGTCTGACCACAGAACAGTTTTCCACTTTGCCACAGTCCATTTTAAATGAGCCTTGGCCCAGAGAAAACACCTGCGCTTCTGGATCATGTTTAGATATGGCTTCTTTTTTGACCTATAGAGTTTTAGCCGGCAACGGCGAATGGCACGGTGGATTGTGTTCACTGACAATGTTTTCTGGAAGTACTCCTGAGCCCATGTTGTGATTTCCATTACAGTAGCATTCCTGTATGTGATGCAGTGCCGTCTAAGGGCCCGAAGATCACGGATGATATTATGCACTGTAGATGATGATAACTTCAAACTCTTTGCAATTTTTCTCTGAGAAACTCCTTTCTGATATTGCTCCACTATTTTTTGCCGCAGCATTGGGGGAATTGGTGATCCTCTGCCCATCTTGACTTCTGAGAGACACTGCCACTCTGAGAGGCTCTTTTTATACCCAATCATGTTGCCAATTGACCTGATAAGTTGCAAATTGGTCCTCCAGCTGTTCCTTATATGTACATTTAACGTTTCCAGCCTCTTACTGCTACCTGTTCCAACTTTTTTGGAATGTGTAGCTCTCATGAAATCCAAAATGAGCCAATATTTGGCATGACATTTCAAAATGTCTCACTTTCAACATTTGATATGTTATCTATATTCTATTGTGAAGTTTATGAGATTTGTAAATTATTGCATTCCTTTTTTTTATTCACAATTTGTAGAGTGTCCCAACTTTTTTGGAATCGGGTTTGTATTAATAATTGTGTAACATGCCTTTTTCTTGTCCCATGGGCATTGACATACAGTGCACAGCATAAATGAGTACATCCCCTCTGAAACTTCTGAAAGTCAGCAGTTACTCAATTACTTAGAAGTCATGTTAGGGTTCTTTAGAGATATAATGTTCCAGCAAGTTTGCTTAATCAATTACCAAAAAAGCATGTCAAAATTATTCAGGAAAATAAAATTTTCTTATCAAGGTGATAAAATGTTGTGTAGCAAAAATGAGTACACCTTCCTAAAAGTTACTAAATAAACATTTTCTGGTGTAAGTTTAAGGCAATGTTTGATCAACAGGTAAGTTGAACCAAAACATTTAAAGAGAAGTAATTTCTTGACAATTAAAAGTGTTATATAGCCCACTGAATCATTCTCAGACTTAATGCTGACAACCATGGAACCACTTGGGAGAGAACTGTCAGGAGACTTATTTCTTAGCACAAAAGAGGACAGTGGTACAAGAGGATTACCAAATCATTGTTTTAAGTGTGAAAATATAGCAAAAGTAACACAGAAATTCAAAAACAATTTACTTGTGACAAGGCCCCTGAAAAAAATCAGGCCTTCATTTTAAGCTTTCATTTAGTGATGAGGGATTTTTTTTTTTTTTTTTTGCTAGACAAAGAGCAGGAGAAATACCAAGCAAGTGTCTCAGAGCTAGCAAAAGCTATGAAAAGAGTGACTGTTTATCTCACAGATTAAGATGCAGCCTGCAGAAATGACATGCATGGTTGTTGTTGTTCTCACTGGAACTACCAACTGTAGTCAAAGCAAAATAAAGTCAGTTAGCCATTTCCAAAGCCCATATTTACAAAATATAGATTCTGGGAATCATTACTCTGGTCTCATGAGACCAAATCAATCATTTTGGATCTAATGGCATCCAAAATGTTATGGTGTTGCTAGAGGAGGAGTACAGTGAGAAGTGCCTGGTTCCCACAGTAAAGTTCAGTGGTAGTAAAGCTCTTATATAGGGATATATTGAGTTGTGCTTTATCAATGCTGTCATGAATTCCCACACCACTGTGTAATTTAATACACAAACTTGAAACAGAAGATGTTACCATTTCCTCACTCCCTGCATTGTGAGGCATTTTTTCAACATGAGGATATGCATTCTCCCAAGCTGAAAAACCTTCTGTGGACATGTATTGCACTCAATCTTAACACTCTTGAGCGCCTGTGGGGGATTCTGTAGAGACGAGTTGAGCAACACTCCCCATTAAAGATCAGGGCATTAAAGGAGCTCATCATCCAGGAGTTAAACAGGACAGATGTGACAATTTGTAATGAACTTGTACACTCCGTGCCAAGAAGGGTCAGAGCAGTATATTCAAAATTATGGAGGGCATACTAAGTGCTAGAATATTATACATTTGTTGAATTAAATCTAGGGTGTATTCATTTCTGCAATCCTTAATTTAAACAAAATTGGCTAATTTACTTATTTTATGGCTATTAATGACATATATTTCTCAGTTTTTATTATGTATATGTTTAATACATTTTAGTTTTGCCATCTTTCCATGAATTGTATTAGTGATCATAAAGAAAATAAATATTTTGTATTTGTTCAGAGGGGGTGTACTCATTTATGCTGTGCACTGTATATACTGTAACATATGTCAGAAACTACCTTATATATATATATATATATATATATATTCAAGTTTACTGAGGGTACTAAAAATGCTGCTGTATCATAACGGCACAACAATAAATATTTGTGTTTTTTAAAAATTCTAAAGAAAAAGGTCCTCAAACAAATAGTTTTGAACACGATTTATTGTTAACCCAAGTATACATATACATTTGGGTTCAAACAGGCTATTTAAGATTTACTTTTCATCCATAGGATTAAAATAAAGAAAGTGCCAAATGAGTCTACCGAGACTCATAACAAACATGTCAGCGAGTAACAGTTAAACCAACAGGACAGCTGCCTTTAAATATTGCACATGGGATTATTCAACAAAACAGGTCACAGGTGATGTCACACAGGAACACAGCTGGGTTATACATCATATTTACAAAAAAAAAAAAAAAAAAAAAAAAAAAAAAGACATTGTCAGGCAAATGTTAAGTTGGTACATTCCCCTTGTATCTTTTTAGGGGTAAGTTAACACTGCCATATAAAAAGAAACAATCAAACTCTTATGTTTTGTTACAAACATATAAAAAGTTCAGCCAAAATACACTTTGGCTTAGAGAACAATGTCAGACTTGTACTTTCCTAAAACAAAAGCTGTTTACAAACCCAACCGGGTAACTGATGTACATGACAAAAATGGAGACCTACTTTCTCTCAGCCATGCAAACGATAATACACATGAGGTCATAAAAGTGCTCCAATCTGATTACAATAACCTAAATCTACCACAACGAGTGGGAAAGGCACCTCTCTATCTAATAAGTGTGAGTTTAAAGAAACTACTTCAGTATAATTAACTATATCATTCACAGCAATGCAACAAACATTTGTTTAGCTTCACAAAAAAATAAAAGGGCAGTTCATGAAGATGCAAACTGAAATTTTAAAAATGTGATGCTTTGAGCGAGCGCTGTTCGAGCGCGGATTCGTAAACACCTCTGATTGGTCATTGTGTTCACGCACTCAACAGATATGTCTGTGATTGGCTACAAAATAGACATCAATGATGCTCTACACAGAGACACACGGTAGACGCCTTTTTTCAAACGATCCCGTTGATCATTGTAGCCAATCACAGACATATCTGATGAGTGCGTGAACACAATGGCCAATCAGACGTGTTTAAGAATCCGCTCAACAGTGCTCAAAGTGTCACATTTTTAAAATTTCAGTACCGACTTGGTATCGCGGTACACTACTCCAGTCCAAAGATGAATGTTCAGCACCAAAAATGTACAATCTTGGATAAGTAAGTTTCGGGATTTCAGCACATTCATTCTTTCAACATAACAGGCGAGTTTAGTAGCTAACCAAGCATGAAATTGAACAACTAGTTTCATATGGTCAAGAAAGTGCGATTTAAACATAAATGTACACTAATATCAGAGTGTCATCAAATATAGTTTGTCATCAATAAACTAATGACCATTTTTTTTTATGTTTTGGTGCTGCAGGGATGAAAACAAACTCATAAAAGCCTAAAACTAGACTATTAAGAGGCCACTATCCCATGTAGTGTCAATTGTAGATGTCAATCAAACCAACTGAAACTCCAAATGCATCTTACATAAAGATCAGTCACTGGTAAAATCAAACCCCACTCATCACAGCAGCAAATTAATAACTCAAACTAAATCAGACATAAAAATACAAGTGTGATTGGTCCGCTCTGTCGTTTAGGAGGAGGTGCAGTCCGTGTAGGTGGTGACCATGTTTCCTCTTCGCTGGGTCACCGTTCTGCAGTGTTGTTTGGTTGTGCCCTGAAACCTGTTCTCTGTCCTTTTTATGTGTCGGTCAAATGTAAACATCTTCTCCATATCTTCAAACATGTCCTCGAAGGCTCCGGTACCGAAAGTACCCTGGAAGTGTCTCTTGTGGCGGTTGTGTGCTTGCTGGTGGGCCTTGAAGTGCTCTTCAAAGTGCCGTTTTGGCCGAGCGTGTCTGTTTTGGCTATAGATGTCGAAGTCTCTGAACATGTCGTTGAAGTTGAAATCAAAGGAATGATGAAAACGCTGCCCTGCGTTCATGTCTTCATTGCTGAACGCATTGTCTCCTAATTGGTCATACTCTCGCCTTCTTTTCTCATCCGACAGGGTTTCATATGCTGCAGAACGAGTTATACATGACACAGTGACTTTGCTAATAAACATGCTGTTTAATTGTAGATCACTATATCAAGTAGTTAATCAAGCAACATTTTAAGATATATTAAAATAGAAAACTTTTAAATAGTAATAATATTTCACACTACCTTCTGCAATCTCTCGAAATTTGGTTTCCGCATCGGGGCTCTTGTTCTTGTCTGGGTGATATTTCATGGCAAGCTTGTGAAAAGCTTTTTTGATCTGACGATCGGAAGCATCTTTTGGCACACCGAGGATGTCATAGTAGTCCTTTCTGGCCAGTATGAGTTCTGTTATCACCAGGATGCACACTGCGAACATCAGTGTTGACTGTGCCGTGGCCATGCTTCTGGCTGCTTGACAAGATGATAGAAGAAAGAACAGAATTTTTACAAGTCTAAACAATGAATTAATATCTACACATCATCTATACCTCTTAAAGGATTAGTTCACTTTTAAATGTCATCCAAGATGTTCATGTCTTTCTTTCTTCAGTCGAAAAGAAATGAAGGATTTTGATGAAAACATTCCAGGATTATTCTCCTTATAGTGGACTTCAATGGCCTCCAAACGGTTGAAGGTCAAAATTACAGTTTCGGTGCAGCTTCAAAGGGCTTTAAACAATATCAGACGAGGAATAAGGGTCTTATCTAGTGAAATTCGAAAAAAATGTAAATGTAAATATGCTTTATATAAACAAATGATCGCCTTTGTAAGTGCTTCCGCTTTCCGTATTCTTCAAAAAGTTTACGCTGTATGTCCTACGCCTTCCCTATTCTACTTACAGAATGAACGCAGCACTAGATCTGTTTTTTCGTAAGTAGAATAGGGAAAGCATAGGGCATACAGCGTAAGCTTTTTGAAGAATACGAAAGTGCGGTTTTGGTGGAAGCATTTGCAAGGCGACCATTTGTGTTTATAAGGCATATACAGTTGTATTTTTTTCGAAAATGACCAATCGTTTCGCTAGATAAGACTCTTATTCCTCGTCTGGTATCGTTTAAAGCCTTTTGAAGCTGCACTGAAACTGTAATTTTGACCTTCAACCGTAAGGAGGCCATTGAAGTCCACTATAAGGAGAATAATCCTGGAATGTTTTCATCAAAAACCTTCATTTCTTTTCGACTGAAGAAAGAAAGACATGAACATCTTGGATGACATGGGGGTGAGTAAATTAACAGGAAAAGTTTATTTAAAAGTGGACTAATCCTTTAATAACAAAGTAATATTACATTAAAATGAATCTGTAAATATATTTAAGCAGGAAAGAATTTAAATAAACAAAAGCAATGTTACTTCTTTGTACAGTGGAATCAAATCATCAACATTCATGATGTTGTATACTTGCTCCTACAGAAATTTTAGCTTTACCAATGCACCACGCCCCCTTGATTAACAATAGTGTTGCTGTTTTAAACGTTTCTTTAAATTTAATTTTTTTAATTTTAATATTTATTTAATAACCATTTTTATTAAACAGAATATAATTGTTATCTTTCGGTTATATTATTATTTAGAATATTGCGTTTGCCAGCGTGTGTTTTGTTTTGCAATATTTTGTATTTTACAATATTTTCTTCATATTGTTTCATTTATTAAGAATAATAAAAGCAACGCAACACGCCTTTCGAAACCAACTTTCATAAGACTGACAAACTCATTTAGCTAGCTTGCTAACATGAACGTAATGTCTTATCTCATCTTATCGCACTATCAACAAATATATTCGCATTATTAAAACATGCCATATAAATGAAAACAAATAATATTTACTCGTGAATTCGGGCTTAGTTTGGAGCACGTACTTACTGTTCCTGACAGCAGCGCCGATGAAAATGATCAAAACTGACACTGCTGTTTTCAATATTTGGGCCGTACAACACGACTCGCAATCCTATTGGTCCAGCTCTGTACCACGTGATCTTTAGACGCCAAAAGAACTCTGTTGCGTTGTATTTACGCAGAGACAAGAGGCAAAGGCAAACTTTTCTTATTTTTAGTGTAATAAAAACATTAAAGAAGTGATTCTGTTTCAGTTAAAAAGTAGGGTAGGCCAAGAATCTGTGCATAAAAATTAAAATATGTATCAATATAATGAGAATTGTGTCTCTGGGATGAAAAGATTGGGTAATTTTAAAACTACAGATTGTGTTATGACAGGCTTATGTTTTTCTTTTAAGGAGGACACTACAGGCAAAAACACTGTTTTCAGGCACCTGTCAATTTTGAGATTTTGCACTTTTTGGCTTTTCATAAAGTCTTTTTTTCAGACTGGTGGAAAGAAAACATCTAAAATACACTTTTAAGTGTGTGTTTTATAGCACTTTACCTATTTGCATCTATAGATTTCAATTACAGTAAATATCTTTAAAGGCCGTTTTCTCAAAATGAGTTTTTTCTCCTGTTCTGAGTCAGAAATCTCCACTTCAGCAGAACTTATATACACCAAACTTTACAGTTTTATTCCTATCTATATTCTGAAGGTTTTTACAGAGGGATTTGTTGTAGTTTGCCTGATTTTATACAACATTTTATTCTTAAAAAATGGTGAAAATATATATATTTTTTTCTGGCTGTTGATAGCATTTTCTGATTTATGGAGTGATAAAAAGAGATATCCAAAATTCCCTTTGTAAAAACCTTTGAATTTAATATGTCCAAAAAATTAAATGAGAACTGTGAACCTGACGTCATCCAATATTCAGATTTTTGTTCTAGAAATGTATGCAAATGAGCGCATATTTAATTAGATAACGCCTAATTTGCATATTTAAATAATACATTTTAGAAAACTTGTAATACAAAAAAATGTTTGCAATTTTTAATGTAATTAATCACCTGGGGTAGTATGGTGATATGTATTAGTTACTTTTTTTACCCTATTCACCTGGGGTGTCTCGCCTTAAAAAAAAAAAAGATTTTCAAATAGATCGGGTACATTAGGAAAGGCAAAAAATTAAAGTAAATAAATTAATGTGTTTTTAAATATTAACTTATTTTTTACATCTTTATTATTTTTCAAACAATATTATTTTTAGGTATTGTTGAACTTCTGACTTTTAAATTAAAAAACTAAGTCTTACTTTCGACATATTTACATTTTTGCATACTAAATTTAGCTAATAGAAGTAGCATATTAATTAAATAATACTCATAACGATAAGTACTCATCCCATAAGTGAAAAAAAAAACATTGGAAAATAAAAAACAAAGTTGAATTATATAATAAATAAACAGAAATTTGACCAAAAACAGGACAATTCCGAAATAAGCCAAAGCATTTTTCTGCGTTTCCAGGCATTATTTTATTTTTGCTTCCTTTATTTATTTTACATGTATTTTTATTTTTACACTAAATTTCCAAATTTGTTTCCAGGCTTATGACAACAGCTGCAAATCTTGGCCATGATGTCATTACGTTTCCCACAATGCCTCAGCAGCAAAACAACGCACGCGCCGTGCGCATTTCTCAAGCGTCTCTCAAAGATGGCGGGTGTCCCCGATCCACTGGAAGATATGCTGTACTCCGAAGTGGACGAAAAAGCCGTCAGTGACCTCGTAGGCTCGTTAGAATCGCAGTTGGGTGGACAAAACAAGGCGGTGGGTCCTCAAGGCGACATCAGGAGACCCCCAAACGCGCTAAATCCACACTTGGGGAAATTACTGCCCGCCCAAGTAGGAACAACACTGGAGCAGCAGCGGCAGCCACAGCGAAACCAGGAGGGAAACTCTCAAGAAAACGGTCCGGACAGGATACCGGCGTCCAGTTCTGTCCCCTCCACCTCGACCCTGCCCAGTACCTCTGCGAATTTAGTTACTGCCGCGAACCGGGTGCAATATCATTCATCAAACCCATCAACTTGTTCAAGTGACGCAGCACCAACAGACTCTCATCCCAACACAAATCACATTGCGTCTGCTGTCCGGACGGTTCCCGCCAGAATACAGACTGTGAACGGAAGCAGTGGCACGTTAAACTCTTCTGTTATCGCTTCCGCGCCTGCTTCTGTAAACGGTATTGACATTGGTTCAGGTGTGGGTAATGGTAAAAGCAACATGTCTGCTCCTACTAGTACAAATACTGCTTTTGTGTCCGCTCAGCCCAACAGCACACTGCCACATGCGAATGTGTCACTAGATAGTCAAGCAAACCCCACCATTGCACTGCACAGGCCTCCTAACACCATCACAAGTGTCGCACACAACGGAGGTGACCCTAAAGTCTCAGGATTGCCCATGCCGGGCACTGGTCTTGTCTCCACCTCTGTGGCGTTCACAAACACAGAGCCCAAATCTGACCCTCAAAACCAGATTAAAGCCATCGTCCCGAACCAGCTCCCCGGGGCTCCTGTAGGGTTGCACCCCAGTACGCCCACTCAGATTATTGTGTCGTCCAGTGCAGTGGTGACCTCACTTCCTGTGGCAAGCACGGCCTCTGTTCTTGCAAAGCCAGCAACAACAACTCTCGTAGGACAGCCTACGACCCTGTTGAGACCTGGTACGGCCACTCAAGTGACGGCGACCGCGGCGGCCCCGCAGCGACCCGGAGCACCTGCGACCCAGCTGATTGTCAGGCCGCCGCAACAAACTACTATTCAGTTACCGCCAGGATTCACCATACCACCAGGTAACCGCTCGGGAATAGTCCAGATGTTTTTTGTTTTTTTTTAAAGGAGTGATTCACCCAAAAATGGAAAGTTTGTCATCTATTCACCCTGATGTCAACTTCTTTCATCTGTGGAACTTAGAAGATATTTTTAGGAATGTTTTTGGTGCACATAATGAAAGTTAAATGGGGTCCAAAACAAAACAGCATTGGACCCCATTGACTTTCATTGTACTGACAAAAAAATCTAAATTTTCACTGGTGAAATCCATTTTGATAGGAATACATGTGATTGGGAATTTCATTTTTTGTGATGACACACACAAGGTTTTAATACTTGGAGAAGATCCACCAAAATGTTCTTTCTGTCAAAACTATTTATCAATGAAGCATGTTTTATTAGATTGTGCTGGTTTTAACCCTGTGAGAAACCTTTTTTTTAATTCAGTTAAAGGATTAGTTCACTTCAGAATTTAAAATTTCCTGATAATTTATTCACCCCCATGTCATCCAAGATGTTCATGTCTTTCTTTCTTCAGTTGAAAAGAAATTAAGGTTTTTGAGGAAAACATTCCAGGATTTTTCTCCATATAGTGGACTTCAATGGGGACCAATGGGCTGAAGGTCCAAATTGCAGTTTCAGTGCAGCTTCAAAGAGCTCTACATGATCCCAGACGAGGAATAAGAGTCTTATCTGCGATCTAATTATCTGATTATCTATCTAATTATCTGCGATGCGCCACGTATTACGTAATCACGTTGGAAAGGTCACGCGTGAGGTAGGCGTAAGTACCGCGGCAGGGCGAAAAAACATCTCATTTTCTCCTCCAACTTCTAAATCGTCCAACATCGTTTTTTTACCTTTTTTTTGGAACGGGCATTTGACTTGGTCTTTGCACGTTCTCTTTGTAGACAATGGATAGGTACTTGTGCCTAGGTCACGCGTGACCTTTCTAACGTGATTACGTCATGCATGGCGCATCACAGAGCTAGTGCAAGACGAGCATTTGTGGATAAGTATATATATTTTATTTATATATATATATATATTAGTGGAGAGAAAACTAAACATAAAATTGCTTTTTTTTATTATTAAACAGAGGTTTACTGAACAAATTGTGTTTTTGTCTTTAAATATATTAAATTAAATTAAAACTAAAAGTTTCTTAAGGATAAAAAAAATGATCTCTGCTAATGCTATAAACTATGTAGGGAGCCCTAACTTGAAAGAAGCCCAAACTATTAGCCTAAATTCAATTGCTTTTTATTTTTAGATAAAAAAATCAACACTCAAATAACAAATTGTATGCAAACCTGTAAGCTGCACCTAAGGCAGTTTTTGCATTAACTTCTAAATGTTTTTACTCCAATTCGTTGTTGAAATATAATCATTTCTACACAGTGGCTGTTATTTTAACATCAGATTTATTTAAACATACATTAAATAGCCTAATCAGGATATCACTAAAAGGTTAAGTAAAATAATGAATATATTGGCTAATACAGTGCATATATTAAGCGAAAGAGTTCATTTCTCTAGCGAACTAACAAGCTGTGAACACTGAATGGCTTTTCTGAGGTAAATGCATCATGACATATTGTTGAATACGGAAGCTTTCATTGATGTCTTTCCACCGTTGAAACACTGAATGAGCGATTACATGAGATATGACCATTTCAGTAAGTTGTACTGAATCTTGCAACATACCTTCAGATGTTCTTTCATGTTTATTCTGTAACTAGTATTAAGGAGGAAGAGATGAACACATTCACTTGCGCTCCGCGCTCGCGCTGCCGGTTGAACTGAGGCGCCTGTACAGTGATCTGTCACCCCACATCAAAGCACGTCAAAATGGCATTTTCTGTTTAAACTTCATGATTTCGTGGACAGAATTTGAAGGATGACACTTTGTTTCTTATCGAAAGTAACAAAACGCAGAGCTTATTGCGGTTATTGGTGGTGAATATTGGTTGCAATGTAATGCTTCGGTACACACGTGCACCGTACCGAAAGCCCTGTACCGAAACGGTTCGGTACAAATACGTGTACCGTTACACCCCTAATATATATATATTTTTTTTTTAGAAAAAGACCAATTGTTTCACTAGGTAAGACCCTTATTTCTCGGCTGGGAATGTGTAGAGCCCTTTGAAGCTGCACTGAAACTGTAATTTTGACCTTCAACCCGTTGGTCCCCATTGAAGTCCACTATAAGGAGAAAAATCCTGGAATGTTTTCATTAAAAACCTTAAATTCTTTTTAACTGAAGAGCAAGACATAAACATCTTGGATGACATGGAGGTGAGTAAATGATCAGGAAATTTTAATTCTGAAGTGAACTAATCCTTTAACTATTTTAAAGAAGGTTATGGTGTTAAAAACAAACAAACATGCATTGCTACTTTATTGACTATAGGATGGACATTTGTTGCCTGCAAATTTTGCAGAAATTTCTGAAATGTGACCTCACCTTAAGACATTTTTCAAAATATCGTCTTTTATGTCCCACAGACCAAAGTAGCCTAAGTCATAGTTAGTTGGAACAACATGAGAGTAAATGAACTATCCCTTTAAATTTTAAGTATTGTTAATACTTTTTGTGGCTATTGCTTCTATGTTTATACATTTTCCTCTGTGTTCTTCTTTAGGTATGGTGCTGGTACGTACGGAGGCCGGTCAGCTGGCGTTGGTTCCTCAGCAGGTCCTGGCCCAGGCCAAAGCTCAGAACCAAAATAAAGCCACCATGTCACCGAGACCTGCTACACCCACTGCTGGAGCGGCTTTCAGAGTCACCACACCTGTTGCCCAGGTATGAGCAAAGACATCTCTTGTTGGAGAACACATGAATAATATTTGCAGATGATTTATGTTTCAATTTAAGACTAAAAATGTGGTCACATTAGCAAAATTTCATGGGCAATAAAGGCCAATTGTCAACGATGTAGACCAAGCAGCTTTCGGTAACACTATTTTCATGCAACTAACCCTAAACCAAACCCTATAAGTACATGATGTTAATTAATATTACTCGGTACTTAAATGTATAAAGACACTAACAAAGACACCTTAAAAGGGGGGGGGGGAATCACACACAGTTTCTGCCAATCTCATGTTAATCTTGAGTACCTATAGAGTAGTATTGCATCCTTCATATCTCACGAAAAGTCTTTAGTTTTATCATATTTATAAAAGATTAGACGCTAAACCGAGTCTTTCCGAAAAAAGCCGAGCTCTTGGAGGAGTGCCTGCCGTCAGTGCCGTGGGCAGAGCTAAAATGTCACGACAGCATGCAGCTTTTCCGTAGAGATCGTCTGCAAGCTGCGACACCATTATAAATAAAAAGGGAACAAAAAAAGTTTTTGTTTACATTATGTGCACTTGCTCGCCGCTTGACAACAAAACACCGACATCTGATGCAGCTTTACTCACCACCCGCGATCTGCAAATCCAGTGCCGAACTGGGACTTGTTTTCATCACCGAAATTCCGGGAACAA
Source organism: Megalobrama amblycephala (assembly GCF_018812025.1). Taxonomy (NCBI): domain Eukaryota; kingdom Metazoa; phylum Chordata; class Actinopteri; order Cypriniformes; family Xenocyprididae; genus Megalobrama; species Megalobrama amblycephala. Next base: position 20,476,397 of record NC_063058.1, read on the forward strand.
ATAAACATATGTGCACAACTCCGTTGCTGCCCTGGAAAAACAAACTTAATCCACTGATCCCTTAACGCTGGGTTCTTTGGGAAGCTGAAAAAGGTCATCTTTCCAAGGCTGCATACGTCACAGTGCTAATTTTGACAGCAAATTTTGATTTCGTTTTAGTCATATTTTAGTCATCGGAAATTGTTTTAGTTTTAGTCGACTAAATATCATAAGATTTTAGTCGACTAAACCTACAGTAGATTTAGTCGACTAAAATCTAATTGTTAAATTGTAATGCATTAAGCATTTCTCTAACAATACACAAATCCTATACACTGATATAGGTACATCTGATATTCCCCAAAAGTTCACCCAACTGTACTTTGCTTGCCAAAGCGGACGGTTTTTGACCGTTTAAGTGCAAAAACAAGCTAAAGAGCAAAATTCAGTACTTTTCAGGGATTGACACACTTATCATTGAGGTACTATTATAGTTTTCATTTAAAAAAAAATTATTAGATTTGATTTTTAGTTTTTCTGCTTTCATTGCAATAATTTTAGTTAAAAGTTTTAGTAATTTTTTGTGTTTGTCTTTTAGTTTTTGCTTTTAAATGTCTATAAGTTTTTATTTCTGTTTATTTTAATACCTCAGGTTAAGCTAAAGCTTAGAAACTATGAAATAAAATAAGTTCACATTTTTATATATTTATTTTTTTATTTCAGTTAACGTTTATTTCAAGTAATGAAGGTTTCTTTGGTTTTAGGTTTAGTTAACTATAATAACCCTTATACTTGTAAAATATATTGAATATGTCAAATAATGTTCTTAGTCTTTCCTTACTTGTTTACTATGAATTATAATTATGAACCATACCGAAATACACCGTGACTCTTAGGGTGCTTTCACACCTGCCTCATTTAGTTCGGTTGAATCGTACCAGAGTTCGTTTTCTCCTTTGGTGCGGTTCGTTTGGGCAGGTGTGAAAGCAGCAATCGCACTCGAGTGCGCACTAAAAGCGGACCAAACAAGCGTACCGAGACCTGCTTGAAGAGGTGGTTTCGGTACGCTTTCAAACGAACTCTGGAGCGGTTCGCTTGAGATGTGAAAGCAATCCGACCCAGTTAACGGACCAACGAACCAAATGACATCATAATTCATAACGGAAAATGTGATATAAAAAGCGGTAGTGTCTGATTCTGTGAGTGAGCACATTATTTACCACAGATGTAAACCAACGAGCGCCTCTGTTGTGTAATTGCACTTCTCCGTGTGAGAATGCTGTCCTGACAAAGCCTTTTTCCTGCTCTGCTTCATTATAAAATGTAGTCTCTCTCGACACGCTGACAGGTCGCCTACTACACAGCGCTGGGAAACCAGAGACAGACCGAGAGAGAGAAAGAGCGCGCGTTTGAATTTGCCGCAGTATTAATATGAATGTAGTACGTTATATAGTTTAACAGCGGGAAAGACGGCTACATTTATAAAGTGTTTGCGTGTGTCTCGACAGTTACAAATAAAGCCACAATAATCTCATGGAGCGAACTTGTCAATCGTTATTTTGATGGATGACGCAAAGAAAACTCTGACCAATAAGAGGGCAGTTTTACTCGCATGTGACTTGCCTAAACGCATTTTGGTACGCTTTGAAATGTTGCCGTGTGAAAGCGAACCGAACCAAGAAGAAAATGCAACATTGTAACAAATTTAGTCCCTGTTTCGGAACAAAACAAGCGATCCATAGGTGTGAAAACACCCTTATTCTGAAATGTCTGCAGTCTGCACTTTAGCCTATTGTAGTAGCAGGCTACTCATGAGGGAGATAAAATATGCATTTCTTACAACCGTCTAAAACATACTACCATATAAACATTGTGTAGTAAACATCATCAACATTAGCATATAAGCAATCGCATGGCATAAATATGCGCTATTCGTTAATTGCGCAGCTGTCAGATGTGCTGCTGCGTGAGCCTGTAGAGCGCGCAACAGCTCCGCGTTCCCCGCGGTTAGATCAGCACATTACGCTTCAAATGTGCGCATCTTCCACACAGGACAGCAGTCCTGACTGGATATTAGGGCTGCAGCTATCGATTCTTTTTGTAATCGATTAATCTAGCACTTAATCGATCGATTAATCGATTAATCGGATAATTTTTTTTAAACAACCAAAACAAATAATGCATAGCGAAAATGTGGCTGTAAAATGATCAAGCATTTGGCTTTTATTTCTAAAAAAACAGAGGTATTGGTTCCAACTCCAACATTTGGCTCCAAAACTAAGCCTATTTATTGCAATTTTATAAGTGCCAGTGCCAACAATTATATAACAATACAGTCAAGTCAACTTACTGTAAAACATGTATAACATGTAAAACTATGAATACAAACTTAAATAGTAAAGGCCATTTGGCCTTAGTTTTGTCTTCTTAATACAACATTACAAAAAAAGGATTGCACCTTCTGCAAATTACCCACCTGAGAACAAAAACGCATGCCGTGTGTGAGGAAGAGTGACGCCCCAGTCAGACCAGTTGCTTCATTGCAGTTTGGTACGGCAGAAATAGCCTACATACAATCATTTTCAATAGAACGCTGCATTTGGCTTGCATCACTTGCATTCCGGTGCATTTTAGGTGAAGCATCCGTTCGAAAAATCGCGTCACAACATCACGTCCCGGTGAATACAGTGAATGCATGCTGAAATTATTGTTGCGTGGCTACATAAAAAGTTAAAGCATGTGTGATGCATTGCCGCGATTGGTCTGACTGGCGCGTGAGAGAGACGAGGGTGCATGCGTGTGTGTGTGAAGGGGTTCTTTTTTTAGGCTATACTCTCTTACAATTGAACGTGAATATGTTTACTACTTAAAAACATCAAAGCTAAACATCATATCTATCTTTACTCTCCGCCATCGCGCCAACTAAATTCAAAATGTATCACGCGCTATGGTGTGCTTCCTGAACACTGAACAACGGTCCGTGTGAATCAGATCCCTGCGCGTATAGTTCGCGTCATAGGAATTAAACGAGGCTTCGAGGCAGAGTTTTTGTAATTGACTTAATCGAGTAACTCGATGAATCGTTTCAGCCCTACTGGATATCTTCCCAAAACGTCCCTCTCTTTCATTTTCGTTAGTCATAGTTTTAGTCATTCAAAACGCATTTTTATTTAGTCATCGTCTCGTCAACCGGAAGTAGTATATTTAGCACAGAAATACTCCATTATACGTCCAACTCGTGTTTTGAAACTTTGGCCATGTTTAGCATGAGAATCCAACTTTAACAGTGTAAATAAGTCAGAATGCATGAAATAGCATTAGACCCCCCTTTAAATTAAAATATAACCCAGCTTTCTGTTGGTCAGCACGGCGAATCCACGACCAACTTCAACCTGAAATCTGAGTGGGGAAAACTTTTGCCCCTTTTGCCCATGAGAATTTGCCAAACAATGCAAACGTGACTGAAATTGTACAGGATGTAGCTGCTAAAAATTACACATAAAATGAATCTATAGAGCTAATTGACTGTTCAAACATATAGTTCAGTGGGATAGTTCACCCTTATGTTGTTCCAAACCCATATAACTGGAAGATAAAGATGTCAGGGAGAATGAAGTCTCCACCATCCATTTTCCAATTACAATGAAAGTGGATTGAAAATGAGGCCTTTAATTCCACATAACATCTCCTTTTGTGATTTGCTATTCCAATCCTGCACACAAACTGTCATTGTAGGAAAAATATGTATCTGAAAGGGACCAAAAAAAAGCACCATAATGTAGTTAACATGACTTTTGAAGCCGTATGGAAGCTTTGTATGAAGAACAAAAAAATTCAGATAGATTTTACATTGGCTGGAGCTCACAAATCAAATATGCCACAGATTCAAGGTCATTAACAATAAACACTGTTATTTTCTCCAGTGGTTCATAACCAGACATATCTTTGGCATACTTGATTCGATCTGTTTATCACAAAAAACTATCGAGTGGCTTCTGATTTGATATCTAGCGCTTGAGGAGTATCCAGTACCTTTTGCTCTTTTTTTGGGTGTTTTTTGTATTTTTTGAAGCATGACAGCCAGTGGTAACTAAGAATTTTCATTGAATGGCAAATATGTATGTGAGAGAAAAAAAAATGACGACATCGTTTGGAACAATGTAAAGTTGAGTAAATATGTTGTTTTGGGCTGAATTATTTCTTGAAAATGTTTTTATTAGGGATGCACCGATACCATTGTTTTTTTTTTTTAATGACTGAGTACGAGTACTGAATTTTTTTCTTAGTGCTCGCTGATACCGATGCCTATACATTTATTAATTTCTCTTTTTTTTTTTTTTTTTTTTTTTTTTTTTTTTTTTTTAAATGTTGCAGTTTTCCAAGCACAACACAGTGAGACTAATGAATGTAGAACAGCTTCTTCATTATTACACTAATGAAAAAAACAAACAAAAATGAACAAAAATTTTAATAACCTTCTAAGGCCATAATTACCAACATATGTAATTGTTGTTATATAAAAGAAATTTACAAACAAATTACAAGCAATACAACAAATACTATAGAGATACACATTAAATAAACTTGTTTTTCAGGTACATTAGGTTTATTTACCATGTATACATTTATTTAACATATTTTGTTTTATTATAGGTGCCCTAGAATTAAATATTGAATTTTCTTCGGCATAGTTGAATAACAAGAGTTCAGTACGTGGAAAAGACATACACTGAGTCTCAAACACCATTGTTTCCTCCTCCTTATATCAATCTCATTTGTTTTAAAAGACCTCAGAAGAACAGGCGAATCTCAACATAACACAGACTGTTACGTAACAGTCGGGATCATTAATATGTACGCCCCCAATATTTGCATATGCCAGCTCATGTTCAAGGCATTAGACAAGGGCAGCCAGTATTAACGTCTGGATCTGTGCACAGCTGAATCATCAGACTAGGTAAGCAAGCAAGTACAATAGCAAAAAATGGCAGATGGAGCAATAATAACTGACATGATCCATGATATCATGATATTTTTAGTGATATTTGTAAATTGTCTTTCTCAATGTTTCGTTAGCATGTTGCTAATGTACTGTTAAATGTGGTTAAAGTTACCATCCTTTCTTACTGTATTCACGGAGACAAGAGCCGTCATTATTTTCATTTTTTTAAACACTTGCAGTCTGTATAATTCATAAACACAACTTCATTCTTTTTAAATCTCTCCAACAGTGTGTAATGTTAGCTTTAGCCACAGAGCACCATCAAACTCATTCAGAATCAAATGTAAACATCCAAATAAATACAATACTTACACGATTAGACATGCTGCATGACGAACACTTTGTAAAGATCCATTTTGAGGGTTATATTAGCTGTGTGAACTTTGTTTATGCTGTTCAAGGCAAGCGCGAGCTCCGGGGGCGGGGGAGCACGAGAATTAAAGGGGCCGCAACCTATATATCGGCGCATATTTAATGATGCCCCAAAATAGGCAGTTAAAAAAATGAATAAAAAAAAATCTATGGGGTATTTTGAGCTGAAACTTCACAGACACATTCAGGGGACACCTTAGACTTATATTACATCTTTTAAAAAGACACTCTAGGGCACCTTTAACATTAATGACAAATATAGGCTACAGTCCCTTTAAGACCGAATCCATGGATACTGACACATCCTGTTTTCACCCAAATGTTTACGTCTACTTAAGCCATAACCGACTATATTTACGTAAGATACTCCACACGATGGACATTTTGACAACTATGTGTGCATTTGACCATTCAGGAAAATTCTGTCAGTTACGTCACGTGAGGTATCGGTCTTTGGTATCGGGGGTATTTTTACAAGTACAAGTACATGAGCTTGGTATCGGTGCATCCCTAGTTTTTATATTATTTCATGGTACCTTGTCTTTTTATTGCGTCACTTTCCATTCAAATTGGAATCTCGGGCTACATATTTCCAGGGCTGGGGAGTAACGAAATACTTTAAATATTGTATTTAAAATACAAAATTTGAGTAACTGTATTTCATTACAGTTACATTTTAAATGGGTGGTAATCAAATTACAGTTACATCTGAAATGTATTTTAAAGGGATAGTTCACCCAAAAATGAAAATTTGATGTTTATCTGCTTACCCCCAGCGCATCCAAGATGTAGGTGTCTTTGTTTCTTCAGTAGAACACAATTGATGATTTTTAACTCCAACCGTTGCTGTCTGTCAGTCAAATAATGCTAGTGGATGGGAACTTCTACAATAACAGTAAATAAAACTTGCTTAGACAAATCCAAATTAAACCCTGCGGCTCGTGATGACACATTGATGTCCTAAGACAAGAAACGATCGGTTTGTGTGAGAAACCGAACAGTATTTATATCATTTTTTACATCTAATACACCACTATGTCCAACTGCGTTCATCACTCAATTCGTTTGGTCTGATCGCGCTCTGGCTACGGCAGTGATGTCTCGCTCTCATTGAAGTATATGCGTGAGACATCACTGCCGCTGTCAGAGCGCGATCAGACCAAACAAATCGAGTGCTGAATGCAGTTGGACATAGCGGTGTATTAGATATAAAAAATGATATAAATACTGTTCGGTTTCTCACACAAACCGATCGTTTCGTGTTTTAGGACATCAATGTGTCGTCACGAGCCGCAGGGTTTCATTTAGATTTGTCTGTCGTGTTTTATTTACTCTTATAGTCCAAGTTCCCGCTGACTTGCATTATTTGACTGACAGACCACAACGGTTGCAGTTAAAAATCATCATTTGTGTTCTACTGAAGAAACAAAGACACCTACATCTTGGATGCGCTGGGGGTAAGCAGATAAACATCACATTTTCATTTTTGGATGAACTATCCCTCAAAGTGATTACTTTGAATTTTAATACCATTTATTTAATTTAAATGTAAACAGCAATTGGTGATTCTCTGACACTGCAAAAACATCCTAAACTAGGCTACAGTTCTGCTCATAAGTTTCATACCCCTTGCAGAATATACAACATTTTAATAATTGTAACAAAATAAGAGGGATCATAAAAATTACATGTTATTTTTATTTAATATTGTCCTGAATAAGCTTATTTCACATAACAGATGTTTACATACACTCCACTCTTGTCGTTACCTGAATGATCCGTGACTGTTTTCATGTTTTGCGATAGTTGTTTGTGAGTCCCTTGTAATTGTAAGAAAAGGTAATTGTGACTTTTTATCTCACAATTTCTTTCTTTTTTCCTCACAATTTTGAGTTTGCATCTCACAATTCTGACTTTTTTTTTCTCAGATTGCGTTTTATAAAGACAGAATTGAAATTCAGACTTTTCTCTCGCAATTGTGAGTTTATATCTCACAATTCTGATATATTTCTCTCAATTCTGACTTTTTTTCTGGAAAAAAAATTCTGACTTTATAACTCACATTTGCAACTTTATATCACCAATTCTGAGAAAAAAGTCAGAATTGTCAGATAAAAACTCAATTACCTTGTTTTTGTGTTAGCCTACATACATATTAATATTCCAAAGTATTCGAAAGTATTTAGATTAAGTTACAAAATTTGGGTAATCTAACAAAATGCGTTACAAATTACTTTTTAATGCATGTATTTTGTAATCTGTAGTGAAATACATATTAAAAGTAACCTACCCAGCCCTGCATATTTCTTTAGAGGTAAGGTTCATAACTCTGCATGTTTTTTTTATTTCCGTAGCAGAAGACAGCAGTGGTAACAATTACCTCGGCTCAGAAGCCCACCACCACAGTCATTACAGCAGGGGCCCGTGTGCAGCCTGCACCACAGACAGTCCTTAAGCCCTCTGTGACCCCTCAGAGTCCCAGCACGACCTCTGCCGCTGCCCAAGTTAACAGAGCCCCTGTCCTCTCTCAGGTACTGTTAAAATTAAAGGGTTAGTTCACCCAAAACTGGTGAAGACTCACCACTAGACTCACCCTCATGTCGTTCCAAACCCGTAAGACCTCCGTTCATCTTCGGAACACAGTTTAAGATATTTTAGATTTAGTCCGAGAGCTTTCTGTCCCTCCATTGAAAATGTATGTACGGTATACTGTCCATGTCCAGAAAGGTAATAAAAACATCATCAAAGTAGTCCATGTGACATCAGTGGGTTAGTTAACCCTTTAAACTCTTTTATTCATACTGTGACTACAGCACCTATTGGTGGATATGGATTCTAGTTCATTATTTTTTGTAAAATTCTGGAATTTTCATTTCAGGAAATGCAAGAGAATGTAAAGAAGTGCAAGAACTTCCTAGCAACGCTCATCAAACTGGCATCCCATAATTCCCCCTCCCCGGAAACATCTCGGAATGTGAAGGCATTAGTGCAGGATCTGCTGGTAGGTATTAAAAAGGGGTGTGTGTGTCATTTCTTCATCACTATGGGCAGTGTTTTGATTGGACCACTTTATTATTTCATTTTCTTTAAAACATTTGATGTAGCAGTTTATTGTGGTATTTTAAGTGATAGTATTTCATCTAGTGCTTTTACTCATGCTAAACTGTAGATGTCAGCATTGGCAGGGCTCAAAAATATGATTTTTCTTTTTCTTTTTCTGCTGGCTCAGACAGGCCAGTACACAGCCTGATTTGTGCCTGCTCAAAATTCAGTGTAAAGACATAATGCCACATAAAAGCTTGACTAAATTATGCCTGTCAAAGTATATGGTTTTAAGTGCATTTAAGCCACCTCTGAGCAGCATTAAACAGTCTGTGTAAAGACACCAAATGCAACTGCAGAAATGCTTCTGTCACCTTTACAGTGTACATTTGGCATAATTTTTGCCAATATTTTCACTGTGTTTTTTAGATTTATAGTTTTCTACAAATAATTTGCTACAAAACTATGAATTCACACCTAATGGCAATAAGTGTGAATTCATAACTTTGTAGCAAATTACTTCTAGAAATGATTGAAACGTCCAGTACATGTAAAACAAGAGCAAATCTTTTTATATTTAACTGATATGCATTTTCCCCTCTAAAACCTGCAAAGGATGCAAAAATTGAGCCTGAGGAGTTTACAAATCGCCTGCAGACAGAGTTGAAATCATCTCCTCAACCGTACCTGATCCCTTTTCTGAAGGTAGGACTCATAACTTTCCATTATAAAGCAGTTGCACTTATTGTTCTGAATTACACTAAATCTGTTTCCCCTTCTCTTTGTACAGAAAAGCCTGCCTGCTCTTCGTCTGACACTTCTGAACTCCCAGCAGTCTTTAACTCAGCTGTCTCAGGCCTCTACTACGTCCACCCCACTGACGGTGAACACCATTAAAGCTCCAGCGCCGAGCACATTACCCACCACCATATCTACTATCCGGCCGGCTGCTGCCCTGACTCCCACTACCACCATGGTACTGTTGCTTTTTTATGATCTATCGTAGGGCTGGTCAATATATTCAATATTCATATTTAATATGTGAATGTCCATAACAATTGTATAAATTCAACCCTCTGCAATGCAAGTAAAACTCTTGCATATGTGACTAAATCTTCACTCTGGGTGACTCTAAATAATGTCTATCATTGGTCATTGGTAGTGTTGTCAAAAGTACCGGTACTTCGGTACCAAGTCGGTACTGAAATTTTGAAAATGTGACGATACCTGCATTTCTGTAGTACCGGTAGTACCGAGATTCCGGGTATATTCGGTACCCACTGATAGGGCTGTGGCACTATTTACGTGAATATGACACGAGTGAAGCACAAAGCTTTGTTTACAAAAGAAATAATAGGTTAGCAATTAAATGTGACATCGCAGCCATGGAAACATTTTGGTTCATGCCGAATGAGAGGTATAGGTGAGTCCATACATTTAAGCTTTATATTCTGCTTTGCCAGTCGCGATCATGGTCACCTGATTATCAGCGAATTTAACAATATTCCATTAGTTATTCCACTGAACATGGAATCTCTGTTTCTTTTCTCAAATCTTCACTCACGCAGGGTATTATAAACGTTTCTTTCGTTTGCATTTAGGCCTATTATATTCGCATTCTTTACTGTGGTAAAGTAGAAAAAACACTGTAGGACAGAAACCTTTTTGCTTGCACATCAATTTCTATTTAAGAAAGTTTGTGCTTGTTATTAGACTTTATAAGGCGCGTTAAGTTTATTTGTATAGCGCGTCTCACACGCTAGTGATTTTTTTACTTTCGTTTTCTCTGGCAGCGCAAAATAGCCTCAATGTCTTGCCTCTGCGGAGGATAAAACTCGCTCTTCAGACCTTTTATAACAAGTGTCAGTTGCTCGTAACATCAGGAGAAAACATGAAGATATTATTAAAGAGAAATGGTCTCTTTCCTGCTCGTGTCCACATCCCTCTCAAAGCGCAGAGCGGTAGGCCATATCAAAGACTATAATAACGGGACTTTGGCTATATGACGCATCTTTGTGTGGAAATAAAAAAAATATAAATAAAAATTTACTTTCTTATTATTTAGGTTACCATTATTTACCGATATTTATTTCATAGTTTTATAGGCTGTAGTGTGTTGTTTCACTGACGGAATCGCTAAAATAAACACGCACACCTGTTACCTCTGTTGAAAAAAACAGCATATGCTGGTAAAATAGGTTTTGAAGCTGGTTTGAGCTGGATTATGCTGGTCCAGGACCAGCATAGGACCAGCATGGACCAGCATAAACCAGCTCAAACCAGCATACCAGCTTTAAAACCTTACCAGCATATGCTGGTTTTTTTTTTCAACGGTACAAAATGGATATTTGAGCATTTATTTATTTTTTTCTAATTTATTTCATTGAGGTAGCCTATACATACACACACAAACATACACACATGCTCCAAGTCATATTTAATTTTAAAATAGGCTATATAAAATAGTAAAATAGTTCCAACAGATTTTGCTGTGGTACCGAAATTGGTACCGAGAACTGTAAAATTTTCATGGTATCGGTACCGACTACTGGAATTTTGGTACCGTGACAACACTAGTCATTGGCTAATAAATTCTTAGATTTTACTCGCCAATGTGTGTTAGAGGCGAAGTATAAGAGTAGCATAAATATACTTTCACTCGCTGAATACTCTGACTGAGCGCTTGAGTTCGCTCTCCGTCAAGCGATCTGTACTATTTCAGTTCAGCTCAATGGATGCACAGTGTACCTGTATTTGGCATACCACAAACTCTAGTGTGAAGGCATATGACTTGCTGTCGGCATGCTGAGAGCATCGTTTCTCTCACACACACAAAGAGAGAGAGAGTCTTACATACCATGCAGAATCTATGTGCTACATGTAAACAATCGTTGTTGTATTTTCCTGTCAAAATAATGGAGTGGTGATTTTATTGCCAAGGTGTGCATTGAAGGTTGATTTTATATTTGAACATTCATATTATAAAACACTTTATTTTTGAATATTCATAACAAATTTACAATGTGAACATTTGGGTTATTTCAATGCACTTTTTTATTTTGCTATGACGTTTTCTAAAGATCATGTTATTAAATTAATTCCATGATTTTCGGTAAGACGTATAATAGTATCTGATTCAAACTTAAATACCAAAAATAAGTTTGAATCATTTCAGGGAATGATTCATAACTTGTTGATTCAGTGATTCACAAATGCCTCACCATGGCTTTTCTTTTATACATTATCCTAATTGAGTTAAAATGTAGTATTAATGCATATAAATAGAAATATTTTTATGTCCATGTGATAAACATGATTATTATTAATGCATTAAACATTTTGAGTGTAATTGGTTAAGCCTGTTTGGTTGAAAGGATGCTTTATCTAATAAAAATCTCTTTTAAGTCAATTTTAGAGCAAATATATTAATATAGTGACTTATTGAATATCTTCAGATGCCTGCAAATATCTTTTTTTTTTAAGCTCTATCGTTCAGTACTTGTCTAAAAATGTTCATATCCTCTGTGTTTTTGTTCTCTTCAGGCTGTTAAGAGGCCCGGGCTTCAGGCTACTCCGACACGGATGCCTGTGGTGATTACGCAGGCGGTTCGTGCTCAAGGTAAGCTAATGAGAGACTTAATGAGCTTAAAATCCTTTTTAAACACACCAAAAGAAAAGTGATTGAGGCTTAAGTGTTCCTTTTCTCATGCAAGAGTCCAACAGAAGTACCCCAGTATAATTAAAAGTATTATTGCAGGTGCTGTTGGGACACACTTGCAAGTGAGGAACCCCATGAGTGTGGCTTTTCAAGCCTCAGCCAATCAAAAACAGAAGCTAAATGACCCTGGGGGTGGGACTTTCAGGTAGGTTTTCTAAGAGTCCAGTAGGACGCAGTGTTTCTCTAGAATTGTTAGTTGTTTTAATAGGTGCAGACAGAATTTGAGAATGTAGAACTGGGTGTGATGGAATGAACTGTGTTCATGTCTATCTATTAGTATGGTAAAGAAAAAAGAATCATTTTAAAAAGATTCAGTAAATCTTTAAAATAAGTTTGGTATCAAACATTTCCTTACTTTTTTATATACATATAAGTGTGGCATTGACTATGTAAACTACTTTGTGCAAAAGTTAGATTTTAAGTACGAGATGTGATATTAATTGATATTAATTTAATGATATTGATTTTTAATTTAAAAAATATTATAATTTTTTACAAGTTCTTTCACAGTAAATGACTGCATGCATACGTGTAATATATGTAACATAATTTTATATAAATGCATTTTATATAATACAAAATATTTTTAATATATATCTTTATATGTATACATCATAATATACCTGCTTCATGCATGGTAAAGCTCTTGTATCTCCTCCGTTCGTGTCTGCAGGGATGATGACGACATCAATGACGTGGCATCCATGGCTGGTGTGAACCTTAACGAGGAGAACGCCCGTATCTTGGCCACGGGTTCGGAGCTGGTGGGCACCCAGATCCGTTCCTGTAAGGACGAGGCCTTCCTTCCTGCCAGCCTGCTCCACAAACGTCTCCTGGAGACCGGTACAAAATAGCACACCGCCACAATACTCTCATACACTGGAGCGGCAGTCTGGCAATGTGCTTGTCAGGATCAGTTTCTCCTGGCAGGTTTACAGTCATAAAAAGGTTTAGGCTGTACCGCCACTGTGTGGGCAGTTAATATTCTGTCTAATTACTGTATCAGTGTTGACTGACGTTGTTTGAGGGCGGATCTTTAAATGGGTGTGGGATTATGAATGGATTTAAACAAAAAGCTGATGAAAGCTGGCCCGATGAGACAGGAAAGATGTGTCACTCTTTTCAAAGCTTTATGATTCGGCTTCTTGATTTAAATGCCATAGCGAGAAAAAAAATGTATAGCTAATAATTTTGGGCCAGATTAACAGTCAGGCATATGAATAGTAGGGATCTGCACACTTTGTTCTATGTACTTTTAAAATCAACTAAAAAAACAATAGCCTTAAACTAGAGTAATGAGTGTTAAAGAAGCACATAAACAGTGTGTGCATAGTTATGCAAGTTGATGATATATATATATATATGAGAGAGAGAGAGAGAGATAGATGGATATGCACACAGTGCTCAGCGTAAATGAGTACACCCCCTTTGAAAAGTAACATTTTAAACAATATCTCAGTGAATACAAAAACAATTTCTAAAATGTTGACAAGACTAAGTTTAATATAAAATCTGTTTATATAACATCTGTAAGGTTAATAATATAACTTTGGAGAACAAAATTTTCAGTTTTACTCAAATTATGGTGATGCAAAAATGAGTACACCCCACTGAAGATCTCTGGAGCAAAGCTACAAATGTCTAATTTAACAAGAATTCAACCACAGGTGAGTCTAATTATTCATTACACAGGTGTCCAGCAGACAGTTGACTATAAAAGGGTGTTAAAACTCCTTCCCATTTCATGCTGTCAGCAATGGCACCACATGGAAGAGAAATGTCACAAGACCTGAGAAAGAAAATAATTTCTTTTCACCAGAAAGGTGAAGGCTACAAGAATTTCAGCAAAGCTTTACTTATCAGTCAGAATACTAGCAAAAGTGGTACAAAAATTTAAAAAAGATGGAACTGCAACCATCTCAGAGACATCCAGGTCGTCCACGGAAGTTAACACCTCGACAGGAGCGTCTTCTGATGAGAAGGGTTGAAGAAAGTTGGCTTGCAAGTTCACTGCAGTTATCTAAAGATGTAGAAAGCCAAACTGGGGTGATTATTTCCTGTGACACAATACGGCGTACACTGCAGAGGAATGACATGCATGGGTGCCGTCCACGAAAAAAACGTCTCCTAAATCCCAGGCACAAAAAAGCCAGTCTAGAGTTTGCCAGGGCCCATGCTGACAAAGATGAAGATACTGGGACTCTATACTCTGGAGTGATGAGACCAAGATAAATGTTTTTGGAACTGATGGCTTCAAAACTGTATGGCGTCGCAAAGGTGAGGAATACAAAGAAAAATGCATGATGCCTACAGTGAAACATGGTGGTGGCAGTGTCCTTATGTGGGGCTGCATGAGTGCTGCTGGTGTCGTTTCATTGATGGCATCATGAATTCACAGATGTACTGCTCTATACTGAAAGAGAAGATGCTACCATCACTCCGTGCCCTTGGTCGTCGTGCACTTTTCCAACATGACAATGATCCTAAACACACATCTAAGACCACTGTTGGACTTCTGAAGAAGAACAGGGTGAAAGTGATTCAGTGGCTCCTGATCTGAACCCAATCGAACACCTATGGGGAATTCTGAAGAGACAAGTTGAGCATCACTCTCCATCCAGCATCCAGTCTCTAAAAGAGCTCATTCTTGAAGAATGGAAAGATTGATGTTGCAAAATGTCGCCAACTTGTTCATTCCATGCCTAGAAGACTTGATGCTGTCATTAAAAATCATGGAGGCATATGAAGTACTAGATGTAGTAGTTTTTTGTGGGGTGTACTCATTTTTGCATCACCCTAATTTGAGTAAAACTGAAAAACGTGTAATCTAAGTTATATTATTAACCTTACTTTCATGTTATAAGTTAAATAGATTAAACTTAGTCTATTAGTCTAGTCTTTTTGTGTTCATTGAGATATTGTTTAAAATGTTACTTTTCAAAGGGGGTGTACTCATTTATACAGTGCCATGTGAAAGTTTAGGAACACCTTGCAGAATCTGTGAAAATGTTAATAATTTTAACAAAATAAGAGAGGTCATACAAAATGCATGTTATTTTTTTAGTACTGTCCTGAGTAATATATTTTACATAAAAGATGTTTATAGTCCACAAGAAAAAAAAATAGCAGAATTTATTAAAATGACCCTTTTCAAAAGTTTGTGAACCATTGATTCTCAGTACTGTGTGTGGTTACCTGGATGATCTATGACTGTTTTTATGTTTTGTGATGGTTGTTCATGAGTCTCTTGTTTGTTCTGAGCAGTTAAACTGAGCTCTGTTCTTCAGAAAAATCCTCCAGCTCCTGCAGATTCTTTAGTTTTCCAGCACCTTTAGGATATTTGAACCCTTTCCAGCAGTGACTGAATGATTTTGAGATTCATCTTTTCACACTGAGGACAACTGAGGGACTCAAACACAACTATTAAAAAAGGTTCAAATATTCACTGATGCTCCAGAAGGAAAAACGATGAATTAAGACCCAGGGGGTGAAGAAGATGGATCTGAGAATCATACAGTCACTGCTGGAAAGGGTTCAAAAATTATTCACATTTTCACAGATTCTGCAAGGGGTTTCCAAACTTTTGCATGGCACTGTGTATTTTTTTATATATTTATAATATAATATATAAATATAATATATATATATTTTTTTTTTTTTTTTTTTTTTTTTTTTTTCCATTTCATTTTGAACTTCCAAAACTTACTGCTGATTCTGGAAGATAAATTCTTCAAACAGTGGTACAAGAGGATGTGGTGCTGGTCCTTCAAGAGTCACTCTAAATCTCTCGCTCTATAAAGCCTATAAAAATAAAAACAGTCTTCATGTATTTTATAACACTGAAGTTCTTATTAAGAGCGGGTCAATTTTTTAGGATTCTTTAGCTAACCTAAGTCTCTGAGATCCTGACACCTTGCACTTCTGGAGACTCCAGGTAGTTTGCAGTTCTGGAAAATGGTGGTGCTGGAGACTAAAGGGTTCCTGATGGTTTCACACTTAATTCTTCACCTTAACTCGTAATTATTTGCAGTAATTCATTTGCAGTAACTTGTCTTTTCTTCTCCTCCTGTTTTTGTATGACCCTGCTGACCCATTGAGCATTTTGCTGTCCATTGGTCATGCTTTAACTTTCCAATTTCTAGTATTGCATTAGTATTGCATTCTTCTCATGAGCATTTAATAATTTCGAAATCTCTTTTTTTGGTTCATTTTATCTGTAAAAGAAAACCTGCTTAATTATGCACACCTGAATATAAGGCGGTTTTCACTTCCAGCTTTCATGAACAATAATATATTATTTATAAATTATTAAATACAAAATGAATAGCAGTTATTAAGATTGATGTGGTTTGGAATTGGTAAAAGGTGCTTGTAAAAAAAGAAAAAAAAAAGAAAAGTGTTTTTAAATATTTATTAAATGTTTAGCTTTAATTTGTTTCAATTTTAGTTTTAATAATTTTAGGCATGGTTTCATAGACAGGGCTTAGGTTAGATTAGGCCTTAGTTCAATTAGGGTATTTAAGTAGTTTTTATAAACGTTAACTATAAAGAAAAAAAAAACATTATTGGTGTGCATTCTGAGACAAAACGATGGCACTGACATATTTTAAGGTATGTCAGTACAAGTTACTTTTAGTTACAACAGCTCAAACATGCATTTTAGCCTAGGACTAGCTTAAGCCTTGTCTGTGAAACCGGGGCTTAGTGTTTCATCTTAAACTTATTTTAAGTTTGTTGCCAAGGCAACATTTCAAATTTTTTTTTCATTGCAATTAACAAAAATGATTTTTAATAGTTTGAGTTAGTTTTAGTTAACCGTAATAACGCTGCTAGTTGAGTTTAAAGGGTTAGTTCACCCAAAAATGAAAATTCTGTCATTAATTACTCACTCTCCAAACCCGTAAGACTTTCGTTCATCTTCGGAAAACAAATTAAGATATTTTTGATGAAATCTGATAGATTTCTGTCCCTCCATTGACAGCTGACACTTTGACACTTTAAAAAGTTTATAAAGAGAAACTAATCCATATGAATTAAGTGGTTTAGTTCAAAATTTCTGAAGAGACATCACTTTATATGATAAACAGATTGAATTAAATGATGACAGAATTTTTATTTTGGGGTGAACTATCCCTTTAAAAAGTAGAGATCCAATGATTAGTACCCTTCCAATCCCCTCTCCTTGATCTCCACCTAAGACTAGTGCACTTTCTAGTGCACTTCCACTGGTCACTCACTTGCTAAGTCAGTCTAACGATTGCCCTTGTCCGAGCTTGAGGCCTCCCTGGGCTGCGAATGAATACTTTATTGGCCGTCTTCTGATGGCTCTCTGTTAGTTTGCTGTGTGCTGAAATGTGAGGTTGCCTCAGGCCTCTTCCCTGACAAGGTCACTTGCATGCACACTCCGAATGTCCCTGCCTAAACAAACAATGCACATTTCAAACACTAAATGGATTCAAATCTACATACCTGTAGATCCTACATGTAAACAAATTGAATTATTCTGCATTTTGCGAAGACAATTTTAACATGCTTGTCTCCATAAGTCGCAGACATGTGATGCAAGGTGATGCTTTTTGTGACAGTGAAGACTCTTATAACGTTACAAAAGATTTCTATTTCAAATAAATACACACAACTGTTTTCAACATTGATGATGATGATAAGAAATGTTTCTTGAGCAGCAAATCAGCATATTAGAATAATTAAATGGGGAAAATGTGTATATCAACACCAAATCTATAATCAAGACCAGACACCCCAACGCTATACATGCATTCTGAGAACATACTGCTCTAACGTCTCATCAATAATGATTAGTTAACCTTCACATAGATCACTTTCAAGATGTCCTTTAGAGAGCACGAAGGAACAGGAGACTGTCGTATAGACACGAGGCAGGTCTTTGGCTCCCTCTCATCCGAAAAAAGCACCCTCCATTATTGTATTTAAGCAAACTCTCTCTCCCCCTGTGCGCTTGATTTAGCACACAGTGCATACCAATGAGTGCCCGCGGATATGTGCTATTACATGGAGCCCGGCTGTGGTTGTTATGCTGTCGCCAGGGGGGTGGAGTGTGTTAAAAATGTAAATCTTCCTCCGGGGGTGTTCTGCGTGTGTGAGTGTGTGTGATGATTTCAGCTTGATGGCTGGAGGAGGGAACAGGGAGGAGGTGCATTGCGCCACCTGCTGGATATGATGTGAGGAGTGTGATGTGAAGTGAGTGTGTGGGTGTGACAGATGCTAAGTAGTGTGGCAGTGAAGTGTTTACCAGTTAAATTAGGTCATATCATGAGGCAGGTTTGAGAAGGGAAAACAATAATACTTGTCTTTTAATTGGTTTGGAGCTCCAGGCCCAAAGAATCGCTTTTCTTCACTTTTTTTTTTTTTTTTTTTTTTTTTACCTTCCCGAGCAACTTTAACACCAAACTTTGTATCGTTTCAGCCAAGAAGTTCGGCGTGACGGAGGTGTCAATGGAGACGGTCGCTCTCATTTCTCACGCCACTCAGTCCAGGCTGCGCTCCATGCTGGAGAATGTCTCGGCCGTTGCGCAACACCGCGCCGACTCCTGCAAAGTAAGAACCAATACCTGTCCTGAACCATTCACTCCAGAACTTCAAAGAGAAACCACAAACTGACTTTTCCTGCCGACCATTTCTCGTTATATGTCTTTCACGCTGAATATGTAACTCTTAATGTTAACCCTAACCAGAGACTTGATCATGGGAGATACACTAGTAAAAGTTGACTACACTAGTAAGAATAGGCTTTTGTTTTACTTAACACTCTCTAAACTAAACTAATTATACCATACTAAGTAATATCTTCCTTTTATATCTCCAAAGCAGAAGTCAATCAGTACTTTATTTTAACTTTTAAGTCTTTTTTTATAACAGATAAGTAAAGATGTACTTTGGTGTTGATAAAATAATTTGGGATTACTTGATGAAGAACCTGAAATGTTTTAGTCTATATATATATATATATATATATATATATATATATATATATATATATATATATATATATATATATATATATCAGTGCTTCCCACAGGTTTGAAATATACTTGCGGTGGTAGCCGGGTGAAAAATACTCCTATTACCCACGGCACAAAAATGGTCTACTACATGTGACAAACAAACAATGTGTGATTTTTAACAGTATTTTTATTTATTGAAGTTAATTTTAATTAAATAACATATGCATTTAATTACATACTAACATTATGCATTGTAAATTATGCAAAATTACAGCATTTAAATGGTTCACATTTTCCTATGTTCTCCTTGCTGTCATATAGTGTTTCTCTCAGTGAATGGGACACAGTTTTTACTAGTAAAATTTATAAAATGAATAATAATATGTGTCAAATAATGTTCTTAGTCTTTTCTTCCTGTGGGGGAGACTACAATAATTTACTATGAATTAAATGGAAATCAAATTAAATACAATTTATAGTTTAGCCAAAATACCAATAATGCCCAAAAGAAAAAAAGAAAAAAACTTAGCGTGTGACTTTTAATTATAAACAAGCCCGAAATACACCGGGACTCTTATTTTGAAATGTCTGTACTATTGCAGGCTGATCCTTCAGATTCTTACAATCGTCTAAAACATTTTATATAAAAGCCATAAAGTAGACATTGTAATAATTCAACTTGAGTTCATTAGCAATCGCTTGGCATAAATCTGCGCTTTTCATTGATTGAGAATCACTTTGAAGCAGTCTGAAGCACTGTTGCGTGAGCTTGTAGAAAGTGCAACAGCGCCCCCTTGTGACTTTGTAAAATGCAATGCCCTTGGGAATGTCAACGGGAGTAAACAGTTCTGACGCACACGTAACGAACAGGTACGAAATGACTAGTTATTCGATCGCGGATGGTTTCATTATCTTGCGCGGATATAAAAGTATCAGAGGATAAAAATAATAAAAGCAAAAATGTGTCTCCGAATATACTTGGGCGGCTGTTATTATACGTGGGCGGCCCACCCAAGTAAAGTCTATATGTGGGAGGCACTGTATGTGTTTTATTTATATATATATATATATATATATATATATATATATATATATATATATATATATATATATATATATATATATATATATATGTGTATATGTATGTGTGTGTGTGTATATAATATGTATTTATTTATTTATATATAATTAATTGCACATTTTCTGTTATTAAAAACATTGGAGTTTTTAATATTTTTATATTGTAGTAATTTCACAGTTACTCTCCAAATGAATGTAACTTAAAGACAGTATATTTTAAATATTTGTTTAATGTCATCTTTTTTATGAATGAAGGCCAGTATCACTGATACTAATACTGCTACTGTCTATTAATTATAGACATTCAACATTACAGTATAACTGAAAGCTATCAATTTCAACATTTATTAGGCTTTAAAAAATAACATAAAACAATCTTCACATTAACCCATCATAATGAATGTCATATTTATTTTATCTGTCTGACAGGTTGGAAATATACAGAAATTGAATAAAGTTATCAAACACTTTACAGTCTCTACTGCATAAATTATAAATGAAATATAGATTAATCTTTATTAAAGCTACAAGTTTCTGTTACCTTTGTTCTTTGATTAACATTAATGACAGACATCACAGCAACTGGTTTATTAGGTTACTGTCACTTTAAGAGCTGCCGCTGCCGATCTGATGCGCATCTCATTTTCTCAAGTTCATTTAAGATGGGTTTTTTTTTAACTCATTTAAGACTGCTCTTGTGAGGATGCTTGACAAATTGGCATAATTTTGTAATTTTTTTCTTTATATTGTCGGCATAACAATTTGAATGAAAATTCATTAAGTGCTAGAAAGTTTAGTATCACTAACATGTAAACGATAACAAAATGTATTCTTTATGAGTGATGTACAGTAGCTAAGTAAATAAATGTCACACAGCTGTTACTTTTACTGCCTTCAAGTCATGCTAGAATGATTGTATTTACGAGATGAGCACACAAGAGCACCACCACGATGTTGTATTTACCTGTTAGACAATCCGGATTTGTTGTAAGCCCTCACTTTCAGAATGAGGAAAAAAATCATTGCGGAACCAAACTGGTATTGATCATAAGTTGTAACTGATAATGTAGACTGTACGATTTAGTTTAAATGTATGCGCCACAAGCTTTCTGTGCTTATTGGTAATTGAAAAATTTTACTTATTCTTTATTAAGATTTGAATATATGCTAGTTTTGTTAACCTTATTGTCATAGAAGACAGGTTGAGGAAAAAAACTGAAAATCTAGACTTGAATTTTGTACTAAGAAGAAAAAGAATATCACAAAGAGGATAAGGTGTCATGTTGCGATTTGTCCCGTTCTGAATTTGAAACAAACTCTTCGAAATGAGTAACTGGCACGGCTGTATGAAGTCAGCCTGTTGACATCAGCGAAAAACAAGCCAAACTTGAATGGAGACGGAAAAGTTGGCCCTGCAAGTGAGGCGCAGCCTCAGCGCAAAAGAAAGCGTGCAGGATGAGATGAGAAGAGCAGCGCCGTTCCCGCTGCTAATAGGCTATAGCCTCAGAAGTGCACGAAAATGTGAGGGTTCCTGTGTGTGTGTCGCTCTGCTTTGGTCCTCCACTGCGCCTCACGCAGCTCTTTTACCTGCAACGCTAGAACAACCATCGCAGGAAAGAGAGTCTGGGGCTGCCTTGCAGAGACACTGCGAAAAGCACAATTATCCCATTAGCTCTGGGTGACCTACTAACTTCACTTTCATTTATGTACGAAAGGGAAAAGAGTGAAACTTTATGCAAGCTGGAGAAAAGTTAGTTCGCTCTTATAACAACGTAAAGGTGATGAACTTGTTGATGAGGAGTTTTGTGTTTTTGTTTCCCCAGGATGAGGAGCTGTACGAGCAGGCGTCGGATGTGCGGACCCAGCTGAAGTTCTTTGAGCAGCTGGAGAAGATCGAGAAGCAGAGAAAAGATGACGAGGAACGGGAGCTACTAATGAAAGCCGCAAAAGTAGGTTTGAGTGATGCGGGAGTGGCCATTGGCGCCAGTCTGCCCATCAGCACCTTGCCAACGAACACTGGCTTTTCCCGCACACGTTGGCCACTGTTTAAAAGAAAACCGGTTGTGCTTTTAAGCCTCGGAGAGAAAAGACAGTGTTATTGAGACACAAGATTGCACTCTGCAGCTTCATACTGTAGCAAATTGCAGTAATGGCAAAGCCAGAGGGATTTATCCAGTCTCGAGTTGATTTGATTGTACTGTTGCCTGGACTGGAGTACATCAGGGGAAAGGGAATGAGTCTTCTGTTAGGGAGCGAGAGAGGATGTTTTAAATTTGCCTTGAAGTTGCTTTCTTTCTAAGGAAGTGACACTATCTCACTCACTGAGTTTGTTGGGAAAAAAATCATGTTATATGTAATGGATGAACCTTAAGGCATCACTACCTTTACCTTTTTGGCACTAATCAAGTGAACACTGCTTATAAATTAATCAAGACTACATGGCTTTTTAAAACAGCTATATGGCCAGACATGAGGATTAGGAGGAATTTTCTGGGTTCTAAACAAGTTAAGGGTTCTAAAATTCTTGCTTCTTCAAGTTATATAACATATAAAGAGACGGTATTAAAATGATGGAACTAAAAACGGAAACTAAAATGAATTGTTTTAGATACTAAAAATGCATTTAGATATCGCATTATAATGTACAGAATAAAAAATAGATATTCATTTTGAGATTTGCTAAAAATTTAAATTATTAGTGCTTTAAAGATTAACTTAAAGTGTTAGATGACGACAAATGTAATCTAAATGTAGAAGAAAGATAAATAATTAAATATCCAATATCGGCTGATGCAGGTAATTAAAAAAAAAAAAAAAAATCATATCGGTTGGTAATGTCAAAATGATCAGATACTGCCGATACAATTTCTATTGAACGTTTCCTTTAAAAAGGGTTTGTTTCCAAATATAAATGAACCAAAACCAATCAGCTCCCATCCCTGTATATAGATCTGTTCAGGAAGTGCATATTACCATTTTTAAATTCTCACTGATATGATAGGCCGATAATTATTATATAACACAATTAAATGTTATTGTCTAAATCTATTGTCTAAATAAAAAAAAAATAAAAAAATTTAAAAACTATTGTTCTAGATGCTGTAAGTGAGGTATTGCAACATTATAACGGTATGAAAAATGGGTATTCATCTTGAGATTTTATTTTAAAAAATTTAATTTTTTTTAAGATTAACTTAAAGTGAGTGTTAGATGACAGCAAAGGTTATCTAAATGTAGAAGATAGATGAATAATTAAATATCCAATATCGGCTAAAAATCATCTTTTTTTTTTTTTTGTGAGACATATCAAAATGATCAGATACAGCTGATACAATTTCGATTGAATATTTTTTTCAAAAGTTAACCAGTCTGTTCAGGAATTGCATATTACCGATTTTAAATTCTCACTGAAATGATAGGCTGACAATTATTTCCATGTTATGGACGATAACTGATAAATGTCCGATATTAGAATTCTATTGTCTAAATAAAAATAAAAACAAGAAATTAAAACAATTGTTGTAGATATAGGTATAAGTGAGGCATTGCAACATTATAACAGTATGAAAAATGGGTATTCATGTTGCAATTTTTTTTTTTTTTTTAAATTAAATTATTAAAGATAAACTTAAAGTGAGTTTTAGCTGACAGCAAAGGTAATCTAAATGTAGAAGAAAAGGGCATGAATGATTAAATATCCAATTTCGGTTGTTGCTGATAAATTACAAAAAAATCTTTGATAAACAATATACTAATTTTAAATTCTGGCTGATATGATAAACTGTTTCATTATTTCCATGTTATGGCCCATAACTAATAAATGGCTATATTAAAATTTGATACTATTGTCTAAATAAAAATAAAAAATGTAAATCAATTGATCTAGATGTGAGACATTGCAACATTATAACAGTATGAAAATTGGATATTCATGTCGAGTTTGACAGTGATATTAAATTATTAGATTAAGTATTATTAGATTTAAAGGGTTCACCCAAAAACCGACTCATTATTGGCCTGTTCCTGCATCAGCATCACATGCGTTGTGCTGCTCACGCCGTTGGTCAATACTGAGTAGTACATGGAAGCCCGCACCATCTATACTCCGTAATACAATTTTTTTTTTTTTTTGTGCTCAAAGAATTATCGTTGCTTCATAACATTAAGGTTGAACCACTGCAGTTACTTGGACTATTTTAACGATGTCTTTACTACTTTTCTGGACCTTGAATGTGGTGATTGTCGCTTTCTATGGAGGTTAAAAAAACTTAAAAGTCAAAATTATTGTCTGTGATAAACGACTGCGTGTCATAGATGCTGCCAATACAACTTGTATTGAAGACAGAACATTTCATCTTTTTACTGGGATTTAAGTTAACCAAAAGAAGTCAATCCCATCCCTATATATAGGTCTGTTCAGGAAATGCGCATTACTCACACATCACTTCCTAACTATTTCATCTGTGATGGCAACACTTGAGACTGCATATAGATTCCAAAGCAGCAACAAACGGCTAGTAGCAACTTCCCAGCATGCATTGCTCTCCCTTGAAGTTTCACTCCTTAAGATACGGTGGGGGTGTGACAATTCCCCACAGGAAAAGGACATGGCAACATGAAAGCAGAGGTAATTAGTTGACTTAAACGACAAATGCTGATGATGACGCTGACAATGTCCCGCTCCGAAGCAACTCCCAGTGCAGTGCCGTCCCTATTCTAATTAATGCAGTCGACTAATTGAGATGTCAGCCAGAAGATAATTGTTCTTATGTTGCTGTTGCTGGTCTCATATAAATACTGTTTGGGAATAGACTTGACCTATTTACATGCACATCACTGCAAACCAGCAGTTTGTCAACATTGTAGAATTATTATTAGACTTTTTTTTTTTTGTCAATATATAGCAAAAGTTCAGGTAAATGAACGTCCGGTTTAAAAAAAATTTGTGTGTATGTATATGTGTATGTATATATATATATATATGTGTGTATATATATATGTGTGTATATATATATATATATATATATATATATATATATATATATATATATATATATATATATATATGTGTATATATATATATATATATATATATATATATATATATATATATATATATATATATATATATATATATATATATATATATATATATATATATATATATATATATGTATATATATATATGTGTGTATAATATAGTCATTATTTATTTGCAATTCCTATATTTTTTAACAATATTCATACAGTATATTCATACAGAACAATATTCAAACCGGTCTATTTTAGTTCTAATGTTTCTCTTTGCTTGCAGAGTCGCTCGAGGCAGGAGGATCCCGAACAGGCCCGGCTTAAACAGAAAGCTAAAGAGGTGAGCTTTATGGGAGACTATTTAATAGTACTAATAAAAGTGCTCGACATACATTTTTCATGATTATGCCATTGCTATGACTTTGACATCATTTAGTCTGACATTGAGACAAATGGTCTTATTCGTCTCCTAACAAGTTTATTACAGCATGGGGGAGAAGTCATCATTTTGCTGAGATGTCACACCGCCCTGCTGCCATCATGAGTCTAATATGGGCTAATCTTTGGCTTGTGGGGGGCATGACATGTCTGAGTACTATGAATTTTTCATCAGGTTTAATGCCATTAAAAGCAAAATTACTTTATTTTGTGGAAGAAAAAAAGCAGATATTTTGAAGAATAGCCTGGTTGCCGTTTTTTTTTTTTTTTTTTTTTTTTTTTTTTAAATACAATAAGAACGAATGAGTTCCCCCGTTTTCGTACCTCAGCTTACTACTGAAAGAAGATACATATGTGTGTGTGTGTGTATATATAATAAAAAATACAATGAATAAAAAATACAATCATTTATGAATGATAGATAAATTGTTGCTTGATTTGCAGTAATTGCTTTATCTTATTTTTATACAGCTACATTATAGCTGTATACTTTACAGAGATTATTACAAATTAAGCAAAATTGTTTAATGGAAAATGTAAATATATTTTAAAATATATAATAAAAATGTCATTGGTATATTTACATTTTTAAACTTACAAATTATATTGGTTGATTCATCATGTTGTTGAAACCAATCAACAACTTAATTTAGCAGCCAATATTTTCATAACTTCACATATTCCGATGCCACCGGGATGTGAAAACGAATGAGGACTGGTGCTGTCAATCTTCAAACGGATACCAAATCACCATAAAAGTATCAAAAAATGTTTCATATACGCTATATTATAATATAATAGTGTGCTATATTCCAGGTCTTCTGTAGTCAACCAATAGCTTTGTGTGAAGAACAGACTAGTGATGCACAAATATTGAAATATTAGGTTGATACTAGGGCTGCACGATTAATCGCATGCTTTTGTCATGCGTGTCTCGTCAGTAAAGCCGGTTCTGTGATTAGCGGTAAATGTCCATCACCTGCTTTCAAATGGAGTGGCACTTAATATACAGAGCCGTAGTTCGCGGACAAGCTACGCAATATCGCGTTCGTAATCGAAAGCGATTCATCTGCGATTATGAACACGATATTGCGTAGCTTGTCCGCGAAATACGGCTCTGTATATTAAGTGCCGCTCCATTTGAAAGCAGGTGATGGACATTTACCGCTAATCACAGAACCGGCTTTACTGATGAGACACGCATGACAATCTCGTGCAATTAATCGTGCAGCCCTAGTTGATACCGATAATAGCCAGTAATTATTTGCATGATATGCCCAAGAACTGATATGGATAATGTTATATAGCTATACAACTTTAAGAAAATGAACACTGTAAAGGTGGAGATGCTCCATTATAAAACTGTTTGTGTGTGTGTGTGTGTGTGTATATATATATATATATATATATATATATATATATATATATATATATATATATATATATATAGCATTTTGGCTGATACCGATAATTCTTTATATTTGGAAGCCGATATATTGGCTGATAAATCTAAATTCAAATTTTTATATAATTTTTGAGAGCCTGATTACAAAGACAAAAGTTTCACCATTAAAAGCCATTTCCCAAGCACACGATTATAATGTTCTCATAATTTTATGTAGCCTAAATGACCAACTTGCGCTGCACATGTTGCACTTAACTGTAATTTTAAAGGTGCCCTAGATTCAAAATTTGAATTTACCTTGGCATAGTTGAATAACAAGAGTTCAGTACATGGAAAAGACATACATTGAGTTTCAAACTCCATTGCTTTCTCTTTCTTATTTAAATCTCATATGCCCCAATATTTGCATATGCCAGCCCATGTTCGCAACATTATGAAAGGCATTAGACAAGGGCAGAACGTCTGGATCTGTGCACAGCTGAATCAACAGACTAGGTAAGCAAGAACAACAGTGAAAATGGCAGATGGAGCAATAATAACTGACATGATCCATGATAGCGTGATATTTGTAAATTGTCTATCTAAATGTTTCGTTAGCATGTTGCTAATGTACTGTTAAATGAGATTAAAGTTACCATCGTTTCTTACTGTATTCACGGAGACAAGAGCTGTCGCTATTTTCATTTTTAAACACTTGCAATCTGTATAATTCATAAACACAACTTCATTCTTTATAAATCTCTCCAACAGTGTAGCATTAGCCCGTTAGCCACGGAGCACAGCCTCAAACTCATAGAGAATCAAATATAAACATCAAAATAAATACTTTACTCACATAATTCGAAGCATG